>NW_018165430.1:56190-72290 GCF_001263595.1 Phalaenopsis equestris
CCGAGGAGGAGGCACACAACTGCAAGAACTTTAAGCACAAGAGAAGCGATTAGACCAGTTTAGTGATATATGTCAAACACGTGAGCATCATTTGTGCTTGGGAAAGGATGTGTTTTCTGCACTGCTCAGGGTCTACAACTCTCCTGAGTATCAGAGGAAGAGGAAGCAGGCAAAGCTGAATCTCTGCTCTAACTTCAAAAGCATAGGGGCCTCAAAGAACATCAGTGGAGCCCTCCCTCAAACAGAGTACAAGAGGAGGATGAAAAGACTTATTTTTTATTTTCACTAAATCATATTTTACATTAAATGTATGCTAACTATTTCATTACACTGAAAGACATTGCAGAAAGGATAGGAGCCAACTACTGCAGAGTTACGCAAGCGCACACATAGGTGGCAGTTGGATTAGTTCTGGGTGGACAATTGATCACAAGAAAATAAGGTAATTCAAAAGATTAAAAAGTAAAAAATTCAAATGAATATCAAAATTTATTTAGTCTCAAAATTTTGTTAATCATATGTTTTGTAGGAGGTCTTCTTGAGGCTTAAAGAGAGTCGATCTCAGTAATTGTTTTATGGTTCGGGCATATCTCACTATCCTTCTGAATATGACCCCCGGAGGGAGACTGTCAGCAAGAAGAAGAATGACAAGTTCTATAGGTTGGGGTACCAGGCGTCGGCCTATGATGCCTACCCGGTCTCTTACACATCTGGTGCATCCACTTCCACTTCACAGGAGGATGAGATGCATCATGAGGTTGCTACTGAGGTTTTTGTCCAGATAGCCATCCTAAAATCGGAGATGAGGGCAGAGATCGAAGCAACGTTATGCTCGGAACTGCAAAAAGGGAAGGAGCCTGTGCAGGATAAAGGTGGGGATAATGATGATGAGGAGAGGACATAGGATGATGAAGAGGATGAGTAGGGGTTATTTTTTTGCTTGGTTATGTATCAAAAAATTTATTATTTTCAAACATTTATTTTATTATGTAGTTGTAGCATTTTTTATTTTAATTCAATTCTTTTTATATTATTTTTGTGTATAACTTATGCATAATTAGTATTGTTACTAAGTTGTGATGTGTTTTGATTGATCTATTACGATTGTAGGTGTGTAAATTCTAGCTTTAAAAGATGTCTTCATATTTTTTTTCTAATGGTACAGGTTTTTGATGACTTATCGATTGTTTTACGACTATTTATCGAATAAGCGACAATTTTATGATGGTCTATTTGAATAAGTGATGTTTATGAAAAGTGCTGCACTTTCTACAATCAAAGTCTTTGGTAAGTTCCCACTGTTAACCAACTGTTTGGAAACAATTTACCAACAAAATCATGACACTTTTTCGACAGAACTACAACAATATTCCTATAGACAGTTTCGTCAATTATACAAGTGACGGTCCAACTACGGTTAAACACGACATATTTTTTGATATATAGTGTAGATTATGGTGCATCAGTTAACCATCAGTTAATGTAAACTATTATTAAATCCATTAATAATAAAATTATTGACAATAGTTTTTGCTACATCAACTTTGTTATAGTTAAACCGTTGGTAAACATATTACCTACGGGTTATCCATTATTACCAACAGTATTTCACCGTCGGTTATAAACTAAATTCCTATAGTGATTGAAGAAAACTTGTTAAGTCATGAAAGAGAGTGTACATGGAATATTTTAAAAGTTGGTGCCAAATATGTGGTAAGATTGGTTACTCAGCCTACAAATGTTGGCACAGGATTAGTATGCAATATTGTCCACCAAATCATCCCTAAATGCAAGCTATGCAACCTCAAACTTTCCCAATTAGTTATGTACGTTTGTCGAACAATAGAGAAAATTATCACCTTACAATTAATACAAATTAACTCTCAAATATCAACCCATGTAGAGGTACCGATCAAGTTACTCCAACAATTGGTCAAGTGGGGTCAATTGAAAATGTTGGTTAAGTCTACGCTTACCTACCTGTAAGCTTCACTAATCTCTTATATTCAATGCACCACAACTCTCTCCTAACTTAATTTTTATTCACAAACTTGCATTTGACAATAGTTATTCTATTGTCTTTGATGTGTTCAGTTGCTCTATGGAGGACATAACCAACCACACTTTGCTTCACGGACCCAATTGCGAAAACCTTTACCCATTTCGGCCATCACCAAACCACTGCCAAATTTCAACACACCAGCTTTCATTTCTCAATTCGCTTCCCAAATTTGTGGCATTGAAGGCTTAGGCAACCTCCAACACTATTTTTTAAATATTATCCAACACTATTCCAACACTATATAAGTCTTCTACTTTTATCTTTTTGCACTACCTGTAATGCAACCAAGAGCCATCAATTACCATTTAGTAAATCTTTAAGCCTTTGTTTATTCTCATTAAAGCTTATATATACCTTAAATTGGGTCTCACGTTTATAACATCTCATTAAGATTTAAGTGTCATATTTGTTGTTGATGATTATTCTCAATGTTGTTCAATATTCCTTATGCGTCTTAAATTATAAGCAAACTAATGCTTTTACAATTCAAAATTATTAAAAACTAATATAACAAACACATTAAAGTAATTTATATGGATGGTGGCAATGAATGGTGCCATTCCTTAAACCATATCCTACAAACCTAATTCATTATCCATTAGAATTTGTGTCCTTATACTCCTGAATAAAATGAAGTCACAAAGCACAAACATCAAAATATTTTTGAAATCATGCAAGCCCATCTAATTGATCTAGGACTTCAATCTTCCTTTCAGTCTTACACATTGCTCACTTTAATAAACTTAAAAACTAGATAACCCTCACCTATCACCCATAAACCCTCACCATTCCACCTCTTCAATAATAATTTACCAAATTATTCTATAATCCATGCATTTGGATCTCTTTGCTCCTCATGGCTTCAGCTATAACTAGACCCTCATTTTCTTAGGCTATGCTCATCATTCAAAGTCATAAATGCTATAATCTACCAAATATAATCTCTCATCATGGCACCTTCATTGAACAAGAATTTCCATATCATAAATAAACTACACAATCATTCTAATTCCCCCCTACAATTCATATACCACCAAGTATGGTACATGTGTCTACTATCAAGCCAAAAATTCCATCTAGAACACCCACAATTTCCTCCTCCCAACCTTCACCACAATCTATTCATACCTCACATGTTCCATCTTCATCAAAATTATCCAACTCTATAGCAGGACTTTGTATGCTTAAGTGAATTTCATCTGTTGTAGGGTTTGCATAATCCCTTAAGGGTCTTTGTACATTTCGATGTTCATTTACAATATTTTGATTTTTCAAAATTATTTTGTGAAGTGTTTGCCATCTCTTGTAAATTATGAAGTCCTTTTCTGTTTCAAATTCTTCTAATTGTTTGTTCTAATTCAGAATCGTAAAGTGCTTAACCCTCAGGTCTCGAACTACACAAGCAAAAAGTAAAAATTTAGAAAATAAACTACTTAAAATATATAATATATATATACATATATATATATATATATATATATTGTAAATTTTTTATGTTTTCATAATTTTCAAAAATAATTAAGTGCTAAAAATGATTTTTAATTTTGTAAAATAAATCTACAATTCAAATAAACTTTCTTAAGTCAAAAATTCCCTCGCGATCCCCGACAATGGCTCCAAAAACTTAACCTGACCTGCAATTACACAAATATTTATGTTCTAGAATATGACAAAAAACTTGACCCAATTTATATTGTGCCGCTAGTGCGACAAATATAATATTATAAAATTTAAAGTAATAGTTTTTACACTAGGTTTACTATGGAAGTATACGTATCGTTTTAAGTAATATAGAGTTTTGCCCCAGTATCGATCCTATGGGGAAAACATTAATTTTATGTATGTGACTAAGAAAACCTTTACTTTAAATAGTGGAATAAATTCTAGAAAAATATGAAAGTAATTCAGGTGTGAAATAAAGTTTACTGATTTCTTCAAGTGCAAATTAAAAGTGAATGCAGAGATTCAAAAATAACTAAAATTAGAAAATTCAATATATGTAAAGATGCTCTCCTTGCAAATAATTCATAATTAGAGTAGCAATGCAAATGTTTAGAAGTTTAAATGATGTATTGTGACAAATAGGAGCAATCCTATTCCTTACCTCTTTCAAGCATAAAGAAAATTGGCCAATCTAAAGTTGGTGTCGGCATGTATTGTAGTGCTAGGTAGGTTCTAGCCTCTCAGCTCTAGATTACCCACTATGCCCTCTCTATAGGACCTACCAGTGACCCTTAGTTTGAATCTCTAGACCAAATTAATAAAAGAATCTAGCCTGTCACACTAGAAACATCAATTCTACGTCAATCAAATCTTATCTTCCTATCTATTTGCACTCCCTCTTGTGCAGTTTCCATGGCTCTTTCCAAAGTGAAATTTGGTACTCACTAGTTAAAGAAATCTTAGCTCCCTTGGGTCTGTAATTTTCTCAATTAATTTTAACAAAACAAATGGAAAATTTGCAAAATAAATGAAAAACTGGTGAAAATACCATCACAAATTTGTGGAATAAAAAGAAGTTCTAAATAAATCAAATCCACCACATAGTTCTAAATGAATAAAAAGAAGTTCTAAATAAATCAAATCCACCACATAATTACTTCTTATTGTAAGGAGAGAGAAAAACTACTCAGTATTCATGGGGATATAAAAACACAACATATTTATAAAACTTAAATCCAACATACATAACAAATTATCTTAAATGTTTCTCCAAGCACTCCTCCAAATTTCCTTGACTTCTTTGACTCCACAAGACTCTTAGAAGACTAACAATACCCCAGAAATCATAAGGACTCACACAGACTCACTAAGTTGGCCGCCCACTCTAGATGGGATCCTCCCTTTCTCAAAATGACTCCAAGACTCCTCCTCTTTCATCTAGAATTAGTGCCAATATATAGAGCTTCAAAAATAACCAAGGTTTTCTTCATACATCTTTTCTAAATTTGTTTAAATTCAATGAATATAAGTGTAACCGTTTCTGGCACCTACGCGCCATCTCAGCTATTTTTGGAAGTTAACTTGATTTGGCCCATTTTGCTCCTTTTTAATATATTTCTACTCTTTTCTGCTCTTAAACTTTATTTCTTGAAGTTACAACCAAAAATATAAAAAATTTCTTTTATTAAAATATAATATCCTGAAAAAATGGGTACAAAATGTGCACTTAAATCAGGTAATTTTAAGGCACATCATGGAGCTTTCCTAGGGCTTCTCAAATCTTGGTTTTTTGGGCAATATATTGGCTTGGAAATTTTGAATTCGATCTCCTTAAAGTAAGGGCTTCACTTTAATGTAAAAAAGTTTTATTTTCACCATGGATTTTCCTCACATTGCTCAAGTGCCAAAATTTTGGATTTTTGGAAGAAAAGAGTGATGAATCCATGGTGGAAGGATTCTTACCATAGAATAATATTTTTGGGAGCTTAAGATTATTATTTAGAATTTACGTGGAATTTTTCTTGAATTATTATAGATTATGGAACCTAAACTAAGAGGAGAAAAGGAAGATAAGAGTTCGATTCTAGGAAATTTGTCAATATGAAAGCTCAGTACAAATACAATGATCTTCTCACTAATAAAAAGTTGATTCAAGGGAGAGCTTTCTTCAATCCAGGAGGAGCTGTTGAAAGTTTAATTGTAACTCGACATTGGGAAAGGTTTTTTGACTTCACCATTGTAGCAGTAACATTTGTTGTCCGAGAATTTTACGCCAACCTCCGGGAAGCCTCTGATGATCAGGTATATGTTCGAGAAAGAAGTGTGGAGTTTACGCCTGAGCGCATCAATGCTCTATACCAGTTGTCAAATATTTCAAACTAAGATTACTCTTCATTTAAGCCTACTGAATCAAAGTTGAATGAGGTGATTTCATTTCTGAATGATTGTACAAGAGTTTAGCAATTTAAGAATGACTATAAGGTAAACTTCTCTACCTCAATGTTAAATGTACCCTCCAAGATATGACACTATTTTATTTCTACACTACTACTTTCATCCAATCATCTTAGTAAGGTTACTAAGGAGAGAGCATCCTTGAACTTCTGCATTCAACAAATGAAAACTATAAATATTAGATCTTTAATTTATGAGAATATTGCTTCTAGAAGTGGAAACACTGGAGGTTTAGGTTACCTTGCCCTAATTTTTACTTTATGTAAGCATTCAGGAGTAGGATATGAGCATTGAGAAGAGCTATTACGACCTCTTAAACCAATTAGCAGGACCAATATACTTGTATACAAACTGCATGCTGGATTGAGATCTACGGGTGGAAGTTCAGATATTCCTTCTACCTGTACTTCCAGTCCATCTACCTTCACATACTACTGCTCAATCATCAGCCACTCTAGAAGATCTTCACAGTGATTATCAGGTACTGGTACATGATATTACATATCTCTAAGGTAAAGTGACTGATATCGACAATAAGGTTGATCAAATGCAATGTTATTTAAAACTCAAACATGATTATGAAATGATTTTCAATACATCTCTGATCAGTTTCCATCAAATAATTCTTGTCTGAACTATCAACCACAAAACTATATGGAAGTGGATGAGGAGATTGATGATGAAACAGATGGAGATGATGGAGAGGAATAGTATCTTTGTTATGTTTGTTGTGTGTTATGTTTCCTTATATGTATTTATTTATGTTGTTAGATGTTTTGAACTATTTGGTGTTGTAATTGTTGTTGTGGATTTATTTTGATTTATCACTGCTTGTTATTTATACTGCTTATTGTTTATTGTTACTGCATTATTGATTATTTTACTAAACTACTGTTGTTATGTTTAGAGAACTTCTATACTTAGTAAATTATTTTTGTTATATACATTTTAAGTAAGCTCTACTACTGTTATATACCTATTTTTAATACCTACATACTTTCATGTTAATCCTTTTATAGAAAATCAATTTTAAAATTTTCTTCTTGCTTATATATTTTCTTTTCAAAATATTTTAACCTATTAAGAGAAATTTAAGTTTGGGGGAGGGAGAAAAACTTTTGAAAAACATAATTTTATTGGTCCTTAAGAAGCTATATTCAAAGAAAGTATCTTTTTAAAGTAATAAGGGGCATGTGGTGTTATTTTTAGAGAACTATACTTTTTTTGAGTCTATAGATGTTGTCTAAGAATTAAGTAAACTTTTGGTGATAAAGGTTAGTTCTAAGAATTAAGATATTAAGTAAAAGAGAATAGGGATATGATTTTACTATTTAAAGTAAAAAATAAATTATTTTTTTTGAAATATTAAGGATCTTAGATCTATACTTTAAAGAATTGAGACTCTACAAAAAATCATTTTTGAAAACTAATACAAATTATACGTAAAGAAATGTGATAAGTTTTTAACTTTGAAAGAAAGATAATGAAGTTCAATATCATTAAAGACTATTCCATATATAGTGATTCTCACTGAGCAAAAGAAAAGAAAGGATTGAAAATGATCCTAAAAGTAGAAAGAAAAGAAAAGTAAAAGAGAAAGCAAAAAAAAAAAAGTATATGTGAAAGTGAGGAGGAGCTTGAGGGGATGCCTAATTAAAAATTTCCTTCACTTGAATTATCTTAAAGAAAGTGGCTTTATTACAGTTCTGAGCTCTTATTTCCTAAAAGTATTAGTTTACCTTTACTAGTAGAGTTCTCTCAAATTCTATGTACTATTTTTCTGAAATCCCTATGTTTTTTAAAATACAATTAATTTTTGAAATGAATAGAAAATTAGAATTCCTGGACTTGATTACAAAATGTTCTTTTGTCTTATTTCTAACCTGAATTACTAGATTTTTTTCTAAAGTCATAACTACCACATTTATAGGGCAAACCTATAGGGGTCTTTAATGAAACCCATTGCCACATGTTAACATATTTAATTTTCAAAAGAAATAAATTACTTGAGAACAAGTAACAATTACGTTTGAGGGATTTTAACATGCCTAAAATATGTTACTTTTATTTGCATATTTAATGCATATTTTTAATGATATTGCACTTTAATGAAAGGTATTTTTGATGTTTTTTGTTGTAAATGATATTGCACTTTAATGAAAGGTATTTTTGATGTTTTTTGTTGTATGTACACTAGATAGAGCAAGTGAAGCAAATGGAACAAAAATCGAGCAAGTTAGAGTCAAAAGATACAAAGTGGCCAATGTTGACCTGGCGCCGGAGGCGGTTATTCTAGAAGATTCAATGAACGTGGATGAATTTTGAAGGGGTGCTTAAAGTAAATCTTGGTGATTTTGAGAGCTCTATTTAAATAGACTTCTAGAGATTCAAAGAAGAGTTCTTTTAAAGAGAAGGGGAGTTTTCTTAGAGAGGAGAAAGTCTTGGAGGCTTGCTTAGATTTAGAGGAGAAGAGGAGAAGTGAGAGATATCTTCTTCGCTACAGCTCTAAGTGAGATTGGAGTGGAATTGTAAGGAGGGTGAGTGATTCAAAGAAACAAGAAGGATTGCTTGTGAAGGTGTTTGAGATAAGTTGTGTATTTTTGTTTATTTTAATTAGTCTCGTTTTGTAAACTTATATTTATTTATAAATCCATGCATTGTTGTTTCTTCCCCATGAGATTTGGTTGTTTCATTTGTCTTTCTTTCTGCAATGTGGAATAATTATGTGTAGGAATGAAGTTTAGTATAAATGCTTTTAATTCCATATATTGGGATGATTTAAACTCTATGCTTAATTTAATTATCGATATGACCAATTGATTTGTTAAAATCTATTTTGAAACATAGTGACCTGAAAAGGGCTATGCTTTCCTCAAAAAAGTAAGAATCACATTCAGTCTCATGGATGAGAATACAGTTCATTGGGTTAAGTGAAAATAAATAGGGAAAAAAGTTTTGATGGCCGTAGAATTGGAGGTTTTAGAGTGACATACTAAAATTTTTAATTTGATCTAGATATTTGGAAACTAAAGCAAGATGTTAGCCTTCAGGTGAGGGGTAACTGGGAACTCTAGAGTGACAGCTAATATCTTCCCAGCTTAACTATGGGTTTAAGGACTAAACTCTAGATTAACCAATGTTCTTTATGCACTTAAGAGAGGGTAATGAATATGTATGCTTCTAATTGGCACAATACATTAATTATATTTAAAATTATTTGATTCCTACTGTGATTATAAACTCATTGCATGGGGAAGAATTTTTTATACAAATTTGAAATCTTCTATACATTGTTAGTATAAAATTTTTTAGTGATAACTTTACATTTTATCATTTTTAGATTGTCTTGCATTTACATTATGTATTTGCTTAGCAAACTTAACATTCCTTTTATGTCTTTAGAATTAGGTAATACACAAAAATTTTTTATCATTTCCTATATAAGTTAACTACAGTTTAAAGAAGGCTTTACTAAAGTCATCCAAAAAGAGTTTTACCTATCTGTGTGGGATCGATACTTAGGCCTCTATTATAGCCTTATATTACTTAAAACGATACGTGTACTTGTGTAGCACCCTTAGTGTGTAAACAATTTCATCAAATTTATATAATATTTAATTTTACACACAATCTGCTAAATATAAATTGGGTTAAGCTTTTGATCATATTTCTGAATTAAAATAATTATGTAATTGCAGGTTCGATCACCTTGGCGCCCAAGCTATTCGAGAAGATAGAAAGCATGACACTTAGGCACCGCAGACTGGGCGCTTGTTGCAGTTCAAAAAGTTACTTTCTGCAGGACTCCGGGTGTTGTTTTACTGGTGCTGATGATTCAGATGGGGAGATTCGATAATCCTAAGAGTGAGGAAGAAGTTCCAAGTTCTGGACTTTTCCAAGGAGTATAGATAGGAGTAGGAATTCTTGCTCTAGTGAGATTTGAGAGGGGAGTTTGAGAAAATCTGTAAGGGGTTTACAACAACATCTTATGTAGCACTGTGGAAAACAACTTCCGGTGGAATTTGTTTCACTTTTCAGAGGGAAAAATCTAAGTATCGTCTTTAATCTTATTTGATTATTGTTGTAAACACACATTTGGTTGATTTGCTAGGATTAAATGAATTTTTCTTTGGTGTTTATCATGTGTAGTGAGTAGATTTCTGATACTTTTCTCTTGTGAAAGATAGATTAGATTTGTACGGTTGCAAATGCTTTGAATTAATCTTTATTTTCATGTGATGAGTATATCTCTAGACTTAATATACATGTTGTACTGACCATATAACTAGTTAAAATTCATTGTGACCCATTAGAACTCAAAAGAGCAGTTGTGAGACAACATAGAACATTCACATTGTGTGAATGACTAAGGAAGATAAGTCATGAGACAATGCAACTCAAGGAGATGCATATCGATATAGTTTGAATGAAGAGTTTCACGGGTGACAGTCAGAAACAAATATCTAAATTTGAATCATACTCATTTATGCACTCGAAAGAGGGCAAATGAGTCTTATGCTCTGGTTGTCACTACCACAATGGAATTCTTAGTATTAACATTAATTTACCTAGGAAATCACAAGGGAGAACTACCTTTTATCAATTTTGAATTTCACCTATTTAATTGATCTAGGAAAGTTTAACTTAGAGGTAGAAATAAACTTAGGAGTAGTAGTTAGAAAAACCATATTTAGCTAGAAATTCAAACTAGGACTTCAAAATAGTATGCTAGAATTCACCATTATATTGTAACTACTATGAATTCTCTGCCACCTTCCCGTGGGATCGACATTCCAGACTTAAGTATCGCTCTATATTACGAAAGCGATACGTGCGTTTACATAAAAACCTTGATAATTAGGTGGAGATTGTGAGTTAAATTAAATTATCTTTAAAGTATTGGTAGCAGCTGGGGCCGTCATAGCCTTTGATGTTCAGCTGACCTTCCCAACTTCACTATATTGTGACAACATCTTTGTTATTGCTTTTTTTCATTGCTCAATTTCTCATACTCGTACCAATCATAAACATTGATTGTTGTTTCATTACAGATTGCATTAAATCCAACCATATCATAACGCTTCACATTGCACTCAATAACAACTTGTCAAAATATTCACAAAATCAAATAACACTTATAGGTTTCATTATCTCCGCAGCAAATAGACAAATCAGAAGGAGTCAAGTTGAGGGGCGCCGATAAACACCATAATCAATCCAGCAGTAAAGGGCATAACAAAAGATGGTATACTGTCTCACTAGCAAGCCTATTATCCTTAAAGCTATGCATGCGCCATGATCAATTGCATCAAGCCATCGGCTGCTAACCAACTACGATACTTTCCGTTATGATTGATAATATACATATCTATATACAAAACAGTGAGAACTCAAAGTGAAACTTACTAATTCTCAATTTTCCAGCTTTCTTTTTTTGGTCTACTTAATTGTTCATGTATCTTCTTGATTTTTCACTGTCATGTTAACAATATGCTTTCAATTCTGCATTACTTTTACCCCTTTGAAGAAATTGAAGTAGTATAAAAAAATGCATCTATTGGACCTTTCAAATTTCCTTGCTGCACACTGCATATGCAGGACATCTTACTGGCCTCAAACAGTCAGGCATTAAGTTGTGAATAGAGAGACTAGAAAGAATGTTTACTGTAGTAATAATAATTGAAAAAGGAGTCATTTTTATAAATTAACAGGCTAATTCGAGAGGATCGTACTCCTAATCCGTAGGTCGTTATACAATTAGAAGGAGAGGACTCTGTCCTGCTGACCTCAAACAGTAAGGTACTGGAGCCTTATAGCTCAGAGACATGACTACTCTATTACTCTGCCCTAAGCCAAGGCGCGCAAGAAAGCATTAACTACGTCACATTCCAATCCTTGATTCCTTCTGAGGGTAAAATCTGAATTCTATTTAAAAGATAGGCCTGGACTTCTGCATTAACCTAACCATGTTAGCTTTTGGCCTGCTTCTCCTATTAAATTATCTGCAATCCCTTTTGCTTGATTAAAAGTAGTCATGTACTGTTTATGGAGCTACGTTGCTCTCGTAGAGATGAAATGAATAATGCGCTACGGTCTTTTTTTTGTTTTGTTTTTATTTTTTTTTAGTTCTTATACACTCGACACAATTCAATATTTTTATTTATGACATTTTGATTTTAAACATCTATATTTCAATTTTATAAAGTTAATGCATGTGATATTTTTATGTGATGCTGCACATTTGAGTATTATGCATGTAAAAGTGTAGGTGTTCAATATGTAAATATACAAGACTTGTGTGGATGTATGTAAATACTATTTTTTTAGGTGATTTTTTCCTCTCAGTTCGTTTTGCCATGAGGAGGCTTTTTTTGGTGAATTCTGCCTGAAAATCATTATTATTCTTCGAATTCAAATTAGTTTGAACCCAAGGGCGGCTTACACTAATGTATGCGATCTAAAATTCTTTATATTAAATTATTTTAAAATAAATATTATTTTGTAAAACAATGCAAAAAAACAAAATTACACACAAGCAAACAACAAACATAGTGTGATTTACCTGGTTCAACGCGAATCCGCCTACATCCGTTGAGAGGGCTTATTCCAGTATCAACAGGCGATCAGAGAAAAAAAATAGTCGAAATATTATTACAACTCCACACAGAGAAATCAGTGATAATTCATTCTATAAATAAGAGGTGATTAGAACATATAAATTAGTAATATTTCAAATATAAAAAAGATCATGTAATTAGATCTCCTCTAGTTAGGTTACCTAATATCAATATTGCTACTTTAGAAAATATCATTTAATTAGATCTCCCTTAATTAAGTTACCTAATATCAATCTTCCAAATATAAAAACTTTATAATATACAATTATCAGATTTGATATTTTTCATAACAACGTCCACCTCATCTTTCACTTCCAGATAAGTGGGAGATGATAAAAATGAGCTCCAATACTAAAATGACTATGCCAAGGTGGTTGTCTACATACCCCCCTGTTGACCTCACTTTTATGAGAATCTTCCCCAAATTGATATCTATAGACAAGATATGTCTTGAGCTATCCACATTAGTTCAGGATCCCCAGACAACCTTTTAAAAATTCAATGACCACCATGCTCATTAAATCCGACCTAGGGAGGAGGTCTACCAACATTGACCCCATTGAACTTATTTAGGGTCCCTAGACCCTAAAAGTTGGATTGATCCCTGATGTACCCTCTTTGAGCTCAAATCATGATGATACCCTATGGTGATCAGATCAGTGATAACAAACCCTCATTTGGTCACCACATTGACCATTTGATCAACCGTAGACCCAATGGTCACCACATTGACCACTTAGTTAACCCTAGGACATAATTGATCAACCCTGGGACCTAATTGGTCAAACTTGGTCAAATTGGTAAACCCTTGACCCAATGGTCACTACATTGACCATTTAGTCAACTCTGGAACCAAAGGTCACCACATGGACCATTTGGTCAACTATGAGACCCAATTGGTCAACTCTACACATTTTTGGTCAATTTATAGACTTTTGATCAAATTTTCCATTCTCTTAATTAATTAATTATCTAATTAATTAAAAAAGTGAAATTAGGACTTATTAATCTTAGGATTTAAGTCCTAAAATCATGACCAAAGCCTACATGTGAAACTCAAACATATGGATGAAATCTAAGCCTACCCAAGGAAGCCCAAAATTTCTTCTGGAAGCCCAAGTCCAAAGACATTCATGGCTTGTCGTTTTCAGGCCACCCATGATTTATAAAACCATTCATGACACAAGACCCATGAAGAGCCATTAAGACACTTAATGCCACAAATTTTTACTTTTTCAAAAGTCATCATGAAGGAGGGGGGGGGGGGGGGACCTGGCCACCTGTTATCCACTTTACCTTCATTGGATTAACATGGAATGTTCAAGCCAGCTCATTTTTGGGGACCTTATCCACCTCATGACCCTTTTAACAGAGAGAAACAATGTCATAGCCACCATTTTCCCCATAATTGAAGCTCATCATGAGCACACCTTCGGGAAACTCAATATGGTTATCCTCAGCTAGAAGTTTATCTTCAAACCCATCACGAGCCGCCTCTCTTCTCCTCTAATTGAGCTCAAGCTTATCCATGGCTTCCCCATGGCTATAAGAAGCCATACCAGAGAGCTCACACTAAGGAGAACCCTAGATAGAGACTTCAAATCCTCTGATCTTCAACAACAAAGTTGTTCTCCACACCTTAAGCAACCAATCCCCCATAGTTTTAGCGCTTGTAATCCATTACAAAGCTTCAATTTCCCACCTAAAAACAAGACACATTTTTGAGTTAACATAAAGTTCTTCAAAACTCCTATTCAATCATCCTAAAAGCTTCCCGAAGCTCCACGAGGAAGCTCATGATAAACCTAAAATATATCTTATTTTTAGACCCATTTTTATACCTATTTTTTGAGATATTGCGCTTTAATGAAAGGTATTTGTGTGTTTTTATTTCAGGTACAAGTAAAAAGGTGAAAAGTGCTAAAATGAGTGAAAAAAGATCAAATTTGAGATCAAATTTGGAGCTGAAAAAAGATCAAATTTGGAGCAAAAATGTGAAAATGGTGCAAAAGAGTTTTTGCGCCTAAGCATCAAATCAGGCGCTTAAGCACCAGTGAAATAAAGAAGGCCACGTCTAAGTGCTAGAGGCCCCGCGCTTAAGCTTTAGAGGCAGTTATGTGACGGTTTACTTCATTTTACCAAATTTTGAAGGGACATTTGAGGCACCTATTAGCTAAATAGGGTGGGTATGTCCACTATAAACAAAAATATGGTTAGAAGACTTATGAAAGGAGATATCCTTTGGAGAATACATCGAATTGAAACACATTTTGAAGAGTTATCAATGAACCTCTTGGAGATTTATAAAAGAAGGAAGTTGAGACTTTTTGAAGTGTGCTTGAAAGTTCTGAAAAGTGTTAGAAACAGGGAGTTTTGAGAGAGTTTTGGAGAGATTTTCAGGCACCACAAATTTACTTTATACTTTTTGTTTTTAATTTTATTGTGAGAGTCAAGAGTGTTGTAAAAGAGAAGAGATTCAAAGAAACTTCAAGAGTTTGGTGGAGGATTTGAGATAAGTTTTTATCTTTCGTTTTGAACTACTTTTGGTTTTAATCGAGACTTCTTGTTAGTTTGACAATGATTTCTACTTTTAAACTGAAGTGTGATTTTATTTTCTCCATGGATTCTGAGTAGTTTTCTTTATCTTTCTCCTTAAAATGATAAGTAATTAAAAGTGTTGGATGGAAGTTGTGTAGAGTATTGATCTTTAATGTTGGAAGAAGTTGTGATGATTTAAATCCATGTACTTCATTTACTTCTTGATTTGGCCTATCCAGATGTCAAAATTTGTTGTGAGAATATGTAAGAACCAGGCTATTATTGTCTCAATCAAAAATTGGAAAGAATCACATGACGTTGTATGAATGAGAATGTAATTCATATGATTGAGTGTAAATAAATAAGGAAATAAACTTTGAAGGGAGTAGAGTTAGATGACTTTAATGTGACAGGTTAAAGCCTCCAACTTGGTTTATTAATTTAGGTTTTGATACGAGATGTTAGCACACAGGTGGAGGGAATTGAGGGAACTCTAGAGTGAGAGCTGATATCTTCCCTGCCTAGTCGATCTTCAAAACTATTCAAACTTTAAATTAGTCAATGTTCTTTATAGCATCTCTAGTAAGGGTAAAGAATAGTAATGCTCTGATTTAGCACAACACAATTTGCATACTTCCACAATATAAATCCTAAACTTATTACTGGTTCATGATAAGGAGAAAGATATTTTCATATCAAGTGCTTTTCTGTTACATAAACTCAAGTTATACATAAACTCAAGTTATATTTGTCAAAATATGTTATATTTAGAAGTTTTATTATTTTGTCAAAATATTAAAAATACCAAAAAAATGAAGTTACTTATTGAGAAAATATCTATAGTTTAAGTAATTATCTTTTTAAAATAGAAAGTTTGTGCATATTGTGTATTTTCTCTATGGGTTCGATATTCATGTCCTAATAAAAAAGTCCTATATTACTTGATAACGATACATATACTTGCGTAATATCCCAATATATATATA
>NW_018165430.1:72352-73255 GCF_001263595.1 Phalaenopsis equestris
ATATATATATAAATTAAAAAGTTAAATTCTTATTTCCTCTAGGATCAAGTTTTTTGTTCTGTTGCAAAGTAAGTTTACATAAGTGAAAAAGATCATTAAAGTCGTTGTTATACTGTTGCATATAGACAGTTGAGATCAAGTTTTTGGAACCGTTGCCGGGGAAGATTTTAAAAATTCCTTGAAAGCAAAATTTCTATTTTTAGAAAATCTTATTTAAAATTTTAAAATGTTATTGTAGGAATATCTTATTATAGTATTTTTTTTATGTTAGTGTATGTGTAGTTCAGGTTCTGAAGGACTAGTGCCCTACGATTCTAAATTAAAAAGAACTGTTAAAAAATAAAAAAAAAAGCAAAAAAATTAAAAATTTCGAAAAATCTAAAAAAATTACAGAGATGGCAAACTAAAATGACCAAAATACTGAAATTCATCAAGAATATAGACCTTTATGAGATTATGTCAACCCTTCGGTAGATAAAATTCATTGTAGTATTCAAAAACCTACTATAGTGGCTAATTCATTTGAACTTAAACTTGCTATTATCCAATGGTATCAAATAATTAGTTTGGGGGATCACCAACTGAAGATCCAAATTTACATCTTGCTAATTTTTTAAAATTTTGTGCTACATTTAAATATGATGGTGTATCAGATGATGTTATAAGATTTAGACTATTTCCTTTCTCACTGAGGGATAAGGCTAAGATATGGTTATATTCGTTATCACCTGGATCTATCATAACTTGGGTGATGTAGAGCAGAAATTCCCTTTTAAATATTCATAAAAAATTGCGAAACTTAGAAATGATATTACATCTTTTAATCAGTTTGAAGGGGAATATATTTATGAAGCATGAGAATGATTTAAAGAACTCTATTTAAAGTGTCCACACCATGTTATA
>NW_018165430.1:73481-81698 GCF_001263595.1 Phalaenopsis equestris
CTAGCAAATCAAGTTTACAATTTCAAGGAAGTTAGACCAATTTGAAATGAATTATTCTCAACCAATTTCCATGATTGAGGAGAATTCATTAAGCCAGATGGTAGATTCTCAAGCATCATTAGAAACTTTGAATGCCATAAATAACAAGCAAAATAACCCATATTCAAATTATTATAACCCAGGTTGGAAGAACCATCCCAACTTTAATTGGAATAATATTACGGGTGGTAATAATCAGCAATGGGGGAACAATCAAGGAAACCTGTTGAGAAATTGGAATAATCAAAGGAATAATAATTATATATCTACTTATCCTCCAAGTTTCAACAGTAATACACAATTTAAGGAGAAGAAGTTGTCTATAGAAGAAGTGGTGTTACAAATGGGAAATCAGTTACAAAGTCAAGGAGCTACAATTAGAAATATTAAGAATCAACTCGGATAAATCGCAAATTCATTAAGTAATAGATCCCAAGGAACGCTTCCTAGTAATACTGAAACAAATCCAAAAGACCAGATTAAATAGCAAGTAAAGCCGTTCAACTTAGAAGCGGAAGAGACTTGGAAGGTAGGGTTCAAAAAGAAACTGAAGTAGAGAGAAGAAATTGAAGAATCAAAAGAGGACGCTCCAAAAGATTCTGAAAGACATATTTCTTCACTTAAAGTTAATTTAGAAAAACCACCACCTCCATTTCCTCAAAGACTTCGTCAACAGAAGTTGGATAAGCAATTTTCAAAATTTCTGAATATTTTCAAGAAGCTAATAATTAATATTTCATTTGTTGAAGTCTTAGAACAAATGCCAAGCTATGTAAAGTTTATTAAAGATATTCTCAACAGGAAAAGGAAGTTTGAAGAAAATGAGATTGATGCACTTAGTGAGGAGTGCAGTGCTATAATTAAGAAGAAGCTTCCTGAAAAGCTTAAAGATCCTGGTAGTTTTACAAATCCATGTTCGATAGGAGATAGATTTTATGGGAAAGCTTTATGTGATTTAAGTGCAAGGATTAACCTTATTTCATTGTCAATATTTAAAATATTGGGATTAGGAAAAATAACTCCTATTACTGCAACTCTGCAGTTAGCAGATCGTTTGATAACTTACTCTAAAGTAGTTATAAAAGAAGACATATGTGATAATTAATCGAAGAGCTAAAGGCGCTTTCACATATACTAAGTATTGTGCTAGATATGGAGGAAGATAAAAAAAAAAAAAAAAAAAAAAAAAAAAAAAAAAAAAAAAAAAAATCGAAAGTGATCCAATGATAGATGTGCAGAAAGGGAAATTAACAATGTGGTTAATGATCAAACTTTTACTTTTAACATTTTAAAATCAATGAAATATCCTGCAAAAGGTAAAGATTATGAATGCTATAAAATAGATGTTATAAGATATCTAAATGAATGTCATTTCAAAACAAATTATGAAGAAAAATCTGAAGTAAGAGATTTGGAACACGAGCAAGAAGAGGAATTAAATCAATGTGAAGATCTTCTTAAGGAAGATTTAAATTATGTTCGAGAAAGTTTTGAAATTTTGGACACGATAGAAAAGATAAATCATTTTGTCCATCAATAGAAAAATCTCCAGAACTTGAGTTGAAGTTACTTCCTGACCATTTAAAATATGTCTTTTTAGGTGATTACTCTACTTTACAAGTTATAATTTCCTCAAGGTTAATAATGGAAGAAGAAGAAAGGTTGATGAAAATTCTAAAAAATTTTAAGAAAGCCTTTGGATGGACAATTACGGATATTAAAGGAATCAATCCTGGATATTAAAGGAATCAAATACATATGGAAGAGAACTGCAAACTCAGGGATGATCCTCAAAGGACATATGGAAGAGAACTGCAAGGAAGAGAACTGCAAACTCAGGGATGATCCTCAAAGGATATTGAATCCTGTAATGAAGAAAGTAGTAAAGAAAGAGATTTTAAAGTGGTTAGATGCTGGAATTATCTACCCTATTTCAGATAAGGCATGAGTTAGTCCAATTCACTGTATTCCTAAGAAAGGAGGAGTAACTGTGACTGTGAATGAACATAATGAGTTAATATCTACTAAACAAGTCACATGGTGGCCAATATGCATTGATTATAGAAAATTAAATCTTATCACTAGGTAAGATCATTTTCCACTACCCTTTCTAGATCAAATGCTGGATAGACTAGCTGGGCATAAATATTTTTTTTTTTTGTTTTCTGGATGGATATACCGGTTATCACCAAATATAAATAACTCCTGAGGATCAAGATAAAACAACTTTTGTCAGTCCTTATGGTACATTTTCTTTTATAAGAATGTCCTCTGATTTATATAATGTACATGCTACATTTCAAAGATGTATGATGACAATTTTTTGTGATTTAATTGAAAAAGGGATTGAATTATTTATGGATGATTTTTCAGTATTTGGACCTTCATTTGACTCATATTTAGAACATTTATCAAAATTTCTTAAGCACTGTGAAGAAATAAATTTAGTTCTTAATTGGGAAAAATGTCAATTTATGGTAGCATGAAGAATTATATTAGGACATAAAATATCAGAAAATGATATGGAAGTAGATCCTGTTAAAATTCAAGTGATCCCTAATTTACCTTATCCAACAAATGTAAGGGAAATTAGGAGTTTTTAAGGATAGGTTGGATTCTATATGTGATATATTAAAAACTATTCAAAAATTGCTAAGCCTTCTATACCACTTTTAGAAAAGGACAAATTATTTAATTTCGATCATTAATGCCTAAATGTCTTTAATACTCTAAAATAGAAGTTAGTCACTGCTTCTATTATTGTTTCATCTGATTAGGAGAAACTATTTGAGTTAATATGCGAAGCAAGGGCAGTATTAGGACAACGACACGATAAAATATTTAGAGCTATATGTTATGCCACAAAAACTCTAACGAAACTCAAACTAATTATACCACTAATGAGAATGAGTTATTGGTCATATTATATACTTTTGGTAAATTTAAGCCCTATTTTACTGCGTAGTGCATACAGATCATTATGCTATTAAGTACTTAATGAAAAATAATGATGCTAAACTAAGACTTATAAGATAGATTCTTCTTTTGCAAGAATTTGACTTTGAAATAGTAGATAAGAAGGGAACTGAAAATTAAATTGCTAATCATTTGTTCAGACTTGAGATAGAAAAACCACTCTATTTTTAAAAAGAAATTAATGAACATTTTTCAGATGAAAAACTGTTCAATATTAATGAGTGGTGTATTCCGTGGTACGCCGACATTGTAAACTTTCATGTTAATGATATTATACCCTATGGAATGATATACCAACAGAAGAGGAAATTTATTTCTGAAACTAAGACTTATTTTTGGGATGACCCATTTTTATATAAACAAGGAAAGGATCTTATTATTCGAAGATGTGTACCTTTAGAAGAGACTTATGAAATTATCCAAAAAAGTCATAATTTTGATTTTGGGGGACATTTTGGTGTTGACAAAACATGATACAAAATTTTATAATCTGGATTATATTGGGTTACTATCTTTAGAGATGTTAATACTTATATTAAAACTTGTGATAAATGTCAACGAGTAGGCAATATTTATAGAAGAAATGAGATGCCCCTCGATAATATGCTAGAAAATGAAATATTTGATGTTTGGGGATTAGATTTCATGGGATCATTTGTACCATCTTTCAGAAATTTATATATACTGTTAGCAGTAGACTATGTATCCAAATGGATAGAAGGGTTGCTTTACCTCGATGTGATGCTTAAAGTGTTGCAATATTATTGAAAACGAACATATTTCATAGATTTAGGATGCCGAGAGTTATCATAACTGATGGAGGAAGTCATTTTAGTAATGCCATAATGGAGAGATTATTAAAGAAATATCATATAAACCATAGAATTGCTATTGCTTATCATCCTCAGACATGTGGTTGGCTCAATTATTCAATCAGGAAATTAAAATAATTATGGATAAATCTTTGAATCCAAAAAAAAAAATAGATTGGTCAGTCAAACTTGACTATGCTTTGTGGGCTTATAGGATTGCATACCGAACTCCTATATGAATGTCCCCATATAGGCTAATATTTAGGAAAGTTTGTCACTTACTAGTTGAACTTGAGCATAAAACATATTGGGCAATTAAAGAGTTCAATTATAATTTAAAAGATGTTGGTGAGAAAAGATTATTGCAATTAAATGAGCTTGAAGAGATAAGGAATGAATCGTACGAGAGTGTTAATATTTACAAAGAAAAGATGAAGATGTCGCATGATCGAAGGACTCTTATTAAATTTTTTTAGCCAGGGCATTCTATATAATGCAAGGTTAAGATTATTTTCAGGCAAACTTAAGTCCAGATAGATGGGCCCATTTATTGTGATAAAAAGATAAAAATTTATCCTTTGATAAAAATTTATCCTTATGGAGTTGTGGATATTAAAGATTCTACAACTAAGAAAGTAGTTAAATTGAATGGTCATAGACTGAAACCTTATTCAGTAGAGGATCAACATAAATTTAATAATCAAATGATGTTGGGTCAACCAGAATAAGCACTGGTTACGTCGAGCTGACGACGTTACACCAAGCACTTTGTGAGAGGCAACCAATAATTATCAGTGTGTTTTGCTTTGAATGTTGTTTGTGTGAGATTAAGAAAATTTAAGGTAGTATTTTTGAGACTATTATGTGTTAGTAATGATTTTAAGAGTTTATTTTGTGATCTAGACATGCTAAAATGAGAATTTGAACGTTAAGTTGACTGGTGCAAAATTAAGCACTGGCAATTAAGTGCAGGAGTTAAAAACTATGTGCAAAATTCAGATTATAGACGATTTAACCGCCAAGAGGTTGACTAAAATGTGCCAAGGCAGTTTTAGGACGTGCCCAAGAGTTACTAGAGAGATTTATGCCAATAAATAGAAGGGTTTAGTGAAGGAATTTCACCCTAGATCATTTTCTGCCCTAAATTATAAGAGAGAGAGAGAGATTTTGAGAAGATGTCTTAATGGGAGATGGATTTGAAGAAGAAGGAAGAGACCATGAGGAAGATATTCATTAGTCAAAGTGCACAAGAGATGTATAACAATTTCTTAGCCATTAGTATTGAAGGAATATCAGAAAAGATCAACAAAATTGAGACTATCATGGCTTTAGTGGGGATAAAGGTAATTGAGATTCATGCACATCTACAACATATTGGATGGCAATTTAAAGTGCAATTTAGCCATACTAGTTATATAAAGGAAGTGGATAAGGAGATGTATCTTAAATAGAATCTTAAATAGAAATGGATATAGTATCAGAGCACGTCACCACCGTCCGTTTTATCAACTTTATATTCTGATTGCCCCAGGAGAGACTAATGAAAGACCAGAGTTTGTCTCAATAAATGAAGAATGGAATTAAGTTCTGTGTTAAAGTTTTTTTGTTAGGAGTCGTTGTTTAATGTGTTAAGTGTTAAATATTGTTTCAGGAGTTTATCTCAGTTTGTTTAGTATATGTATTTAGAAAGACTTTCTCATCCGAGACTATTTGAAGTGAGCATTAAGTGTTATATGTACTTGTACTAGTTTGTAAATGAATGTATATGTTTGTTTTTTCTAAAAATTTGTCTTATTTTTAGCCTCGAATTGAATTAGTTATAGTGTAGAATTTTGAGAAAAAGTAGAGTTAAGGGAGAGGAAAATAGTCATTTGAGTGTTATGAGACCATTTAGGGTATGAGACCATTTAGGGGTGGGACCATTTAGGGGTGGTATACTTAGGCTTATAGTGCATTTTACTTAAGTTCAAAAATTTCAAAAATCGTGCAATGGCGCTTAAGCGCCACATTCTCGTGCTAAGCGCGATGTAACCCGAGAGGTAGGCGCCTAAGTGCCACTTATCTGTGCTAAAGCGTCGGTTCACCAAAACTGGTTCGTGAACAGTTAAAAGTGAAAAATAAACCATTATTATAGGCCTATTATTATATATAGTGTAACTATCTTTAGTAAGAAAAATTGTATTTTTGAAAAATTTAGATATTTAGACTTTTATTTTTGATACTTAAATTTCTTTTGTTAAAAATAATTTTCAAAACTATTATTATATTTTTTAAGTAAAAGATTTATATCAGGACTTTGCTTTAAGAAAAGAGAAGTGAAATTCAAAACCATTAAAGGCCTATTTAGATATAATAATCATTGCCTGAAAAAGAAAAGAAAAAAATAAAAAGAGAGAAAGAGAAAAAGAAAAAGAAAAAGAAAAGAAAAAGAAAAAGAAAAGTAAAGAAAAGAGAAGGAAAAAGAAAAAGAAAAAGAAAAAGCAAAAGAAAAAAAAAAGCAAGGGAAAAAAGTAAGGGAAGAGAAGCTTGAGGATTAGTGCCTAATCAAAAATTGGTTCCACATTTGAACTTTTTCATCTGATCTTTTTAAAGAATAAGACTTGGGAAACTCTTAAGCTTAAGGATATATTATAGTGAGTATAATTATTCTTATTCTTAATAATTAATAAAAATTTTTAAGTGGAGATAATAAAAGAACTAAATTCTAAATTTGAAAAATCCATAAAATTTTTGAATTAGATAGAAACTCAAATTTTCATATTTTTTAACATTAAAAATTTCTAAACTTTAAGTTGGTCTCATTTACTAAATATTTTTTTCTAAATTAGACTACTATATTTCTAAATCTAAATTTTAGTAACTCCTAAAGAAACTCATATACATATCATACTTATTTAGTTTTTAAAGATTGAAGTATCACTTGAAGACATGTAACATTATAAGTTTGGGAGATTTTGATACACCTAAAATATATAGTGTTTTTAGACATATTTTTACACCTATTTTTTGAGATATTATGCTTTAATGGAAGATATTTGAGTGTTTTTCTTTTAAGTACAAGTAAAAAGGTGAAAATTGCTAAAATGAGTGAAAAATGATTAAATTTAAAAAAAAAATGTGAAAATGATGCAAAAGAATTTGACAATGATTTCTACTTTTAAACTGAAACATGATTTTGTTTTCTCCATGGATTCTGAATAGTTTTATTTATCTTTCTCCTTAAAATGACTCCTTAAAATGATAAGTCCTTAAAATGATAAGTAATTAAAATGTTGGATGAAAGTTGTGGAAAGTATTGATAATTAATGTTAGAAGAAGTTGTGAAGATTTAAATTCATGTACTTCATTTACTTCTTGATTTGGCATATCCAGATATTAAAATTTGTTGTGAGAACATGCAAGAACCAGACTGATATTGTCTCAGTTAACAATTGAAAAGAATCACATGAGATTTGAATAAAATTTGAAAATAATTTAGCTTGAGTTTAGCAACTTTCGAATCATATTAGAATACAATTCAAATAGAGCTTTTGGCGTTCGAAGAAAATTTTAATAAAATTTAATTCGGCCTCGTAATTAGCTATAACAATGATTTATCCAGATAATTTTACGTGCAAAATCTAAGAGTAATACATACAACCATCACAATATTTATAACAAAAAATTATAATACATGATAATATCAGATCACAAAAGAGAATAAAACAAAATATAGAAAACATCACAATAACAAATACAATATTATATGAAAACCTCGACACAATGAGAATGATAATGTAATTGAAAAAACCGATAACAAAACAATCAAATTATAACATAATGTAAATACAGAAACAAGTCAAATTCCAATAAAAAAGAAAGCAGATATTATATCCCCCCAAACATTCAGTCGAAACAGTTAACTGTCTTTTGCATAAACCTCAAAATTGCCTAAAAGGCACACATATGCTGCCAATAAAGAGCTCAAATAATCTCTCTGCATTATAGTACAAGTAAAAATGAGTTGAAAAAAAAAAAAACTAAGTGAAAATTCTAGAGAAAAAATTAAAAAGCTAAGAACTGCAAGGTAGCCAAATTTTTATTCAATCTCCAAGCAAATTCCTCTTTTTAGCAGTGTTCATGTATGGTCTTATAACCCACTCATTTTGAGCTTCGCTCTGATCAATCGTCCCTAGCTTGATCTGCTCACACAACATAATACAGAAGTTAAATCTGTCAGACAAGAAATATTCATAACACCATTTTATGTATTATATTGGTTAAAAATAGGAGCAAAAATAATCTGATTTCGAGAGCAATCCCAATTTGGGCTCGGAATCAGCTTATGAACTGGATCTATTTAAAGACTGCAAGCTTGAGTACATATATATATATATGACAAAGATATGAT
>NW_018165430.1:82925-125025 GCF_001263595.1 Phalaenopsis equestris
TATATATATATATATATATATATATATATATATGTCAAGTTGATCAAATGAAGAAGAACAATTAGCTCCTAGCTCGGCTCATTTGATTTGATTTGAGTTTGATCTGAGCAGAAAATCAATTCTATTGTTAAATTAAAATAATGAGAAGCAATTAGAATCTTGCTGGACTATCCTTGAGATGAAATCAAAAAAAGTTTCCAGTGCTGACCTGAAAAAGCCTAAGCTCAAAGCGAGGGCCAACTTCCTTCAATTCAACTGATTTAGGACCACCACGTTTCTCATAAACGTGGTGCCTGGATATATATAAGGAAAAAAGATTAAGACGTGCAGGTTTTGAAACAATTACAACATTTTTTAAGTAATATTGATACACATGACATGCATGATTAGATGTCAAGCATTTAACAGAAAAGTCAGATAGAGAAGGCTTCCATACACCACTAAATTCATAATAAGAATTAAGTTTCATTTTCGCAAGCATAGGAGGAATAAAAGGATAATTTGAACACACCTTACTGTCACGCTCCGCGACATTCGAGAAATCATCGAGACGAACAGAGGATGGAAGATTCTAAAGAATGTCCGAATATGAGGAGTCATCAAAGGGGCTCTAGAAGATTCCACCACGTTCAGGGGAGAGCAAGAAGGAAAAGCTCTAAAGAGGATCTAAGAATAACCTAGAATGTTCTAGAGTTATTTATGTACATTAGAATAGTCTAAGAGATAGAATATTATATTGTAATCTAGAAGCTTCTCTTGGACATTGTATAGTCCCACATTGGCTAGATGAAAGGCCAAAGGCATGGAGGAGGCTATAAATAGGAGCTCCTCCCCTCATTTGTATTTACCCAAGCATTGAATCAAAGCATTCTAGTATTCAAGTGCTAATTATTCCTTTCTCTCTATTCTTCTTCTTAAGAGTGCTTGGGGCTGCTAAGTCCAGTGTTGTGAGTGATTAGGCTGATTTAGTGCTAAGAGTGAGCGCTAAAGCCGCACGGGTGACTTGGCGAAAGTTAGTCCGTGACATTACGCTAGTAAATCCCAAAGATATATGACATGTCAATGTACATGAAGTTTCTAGCAATACCACACCAAAATTAAAGCACAGGAACTACTATCGCGGCTCATTTTGCTGCTTGAAGCTAGATAATATGTTTTGAAAATAAAAAAAAAATTAATTTTTGTTATTTAGTTGGATGAGTTAGAAATGAGTAAAGGAAAAACCTTTCAAATCCTAATATTTCAGTTTCGCACACAAATGAATGAAAATAAAATCACTTTAGTTAGAAATCAATATGGTTTGCATTCTTATTTCACATTCTCCCTTAAAATACAATATGGTTTGCATTTTTATAATAAATCCTTATTTCAATATGGTTTGCATTCTTATAATAAATCCTAATTTCACATTCTCCCTTAAAATACAAGCAGATGAAAATAAATGGCTTCTAATTTCTCTTATTCTATTTAAACAATAAAAACAACACCAACCTGAATGAAATGTAATCAGACCGATTAGCAAAAGTAATAATACGCTTTGTGTCTGGCTTAGGTACTGGGAAAAGATGCCTGACAATATTTGCTGTCCTTTGACCAAGCTGCATAACATAATATTAAGTTTAATGAGTAAATATCAGACGTTAATTTCTTGAAAAAACACCATCACACAGCAATTTTACCCAATTTAAATCCCCAAGCACAATGTTTGTAAATACAGTCAGTATTGGAATTACAAGCATGATTTGCAAGCTTTATTATGAATGTATGGGAAAACTACTATTTTTTCATTCATATAAAGGTTTTTTTTTCACATAATTTAGTTTGCTTATTATTCAATCATGTGAATTTTTATTAGCAAATCAAGAATCTTTAACATAATACACTCCCAAGAAAAAAATCCTTATACCTATATTAATAACTTTAAAGTACAATTTGTAATCCCACATTGCAAACCATCAATTTTATACTCTTTTAAAGAAACAAAACAATGCATTGAGGTTATTCATATCCTATGTGAAAGATCTAAGTGAAAAATGAGTGGAGAAAAAAAATTCATACTAGAACTTCATATGACATGGGTTAATCGTGAAATTATAACGAGTGTGTCATAAGTATCACAAACAGAGAGAGAGAGAGATGTGTCACAAACAAAACTCAGATGAGATCAGAAGGAAAAACAGAGAGAGAGAGAGAGAAAGAGAGAGAGTCAACTAGACTTTGAAAAATATTAAGAGATGAGAGGATGATTCCACTCTTTGCTTCGCTAAAATGAGGCCCATTTGATCATTTTTCAATAAAAGAAGATAAAAAAGTACTTGGAAAGTAAGTTCTATAAATTTCTCAAAAAATTAAAAAAAATAAAGTTGAGGGAAGTCTACTCCATTCAGTTGTCAAAATAAACTTCATTCATTACTTTTGGCAGATGATTGCCTTTTTGAAATATTCTACTATTTATTCATTGAAATTTCTATGTTATTAATTTGATCTAATTCTGAGAAAAAAATCAATAAAAGCAAGTACTCCATATCATCATGCCAAGCTTTGTATAAAACTCGTATGTTTCAAAAGCACTCCATTTAATAAGCCTAAATTTTTGTACGAAACTGATGAATTATATATTAAGCTGAGTTCAGAAGAATATCTTGCTAATTAAGCAAATTCATGTAATGTTTGTATACTTCATAAGAAAATTTAAAGCCTTGTAAGGACCTTACGCTAGTAAATCCCAAAGATATATGACATGTCAATGTACATGAAGTTTCTAGCAATACCACACCAAAATTAAAGCACAGGAACTACTATCGCGGCTCATTTTGCTGCTTGAAGCTAGATAATATGTTTTGAAAATAAAAAAAAAATTAATTTTTGTTATTTAGTTGGATGAGTTAGAAATGAGTAAAGGAAAAACCTTTCAAATCCTAATATTTCAGTTTCGCACACAAATGAATGAAAATAAAATCACTTTAGTTAGAAATCAATATGGTTTGCATTCTTATTTCACATTCTCCCTTAAAATACAATATGGTTTGCATTTTTATAATAAATCCTTATTTCAATATGGTTTGCATTCTTATAATAAATCCTAATTTCACATTCTCCCTTAAAATACAAGCAGATGAAAATAAATGGCTTCTAATTTCTCTTATTCTATTTAAACAATAAAAACAACACCAACCTGAATGAAATGTAATCAGACCGATTAGCAAAAGTAATAATACGCTTTGTGTCTGGCTTAGGTACTGGGAAAAGATGCCTGACAATATTTGCTGTCCTTTGACCAAGCTGCATAACATAATATTAAGTTTAATGAGTAAATATCAGACGTTAATTTCTTGAAAAAACACCATCACACAGCAATTTTACCCAATTTAAATCCCCAAGCACAATGTTTGTAAATACAGTCAGTATTGGAATTACAAGCATGATTTGCAAGCTTTATTATGAATGTATGGGAAAACTACTATTTTTTCATTCATATAAAGGTTTTTTTTTCACATAATTTAGTTTGCTTATTATTCAATCATGTGAATTTTTATTAGCAAATCAAGAATCTTTAACATAATACACTCCCAAGAAAAAAATCCTTATACCTATATTAATAACTTTAAAGTACAATTTGTAATCCCACATTGCAAACCATCAATTTTATACTCTTTTAAAGAAACAAAACAATGCATTGAGGTTATTCATATCCTATGTGAAAGATCTAAGTGAAAAATGAGTGGAGAAAAAAAATTCATACTAGAACTTCATATGACATGGGTTAATCGTGAAATTATAACGAGTGTGTCATAAGTATCACAAACAGAGAGAGAGAGAGATGTGTCACAAACAAAACTCAGATGAGATCAGAAGGAAAAACAGAGAGAGAGAGAGAGAAAGAGAGAGAGTCAACTAGACTTTGAAAAATATTAAGAGATGAGAGGATGATTCCACTCTTTGCTTCGCTAAAATGAGGCCCATTTGATCATTTTTCAATAAAAGAAGATAAAAAAGTACTTGGAAAGTAAGTTCTATAAATTTCTCAAAAAATTAAAAAAAATAAAGTTGAGGGAAGTCTACTCCATTCAGTTGTCAAAATAAACTTCATTCATTACTTTTGGCAGATGATTGCCTTTTTGAAATATTCTACTATTTATTCATTGAAATTTCTATGTTATTAATTTGATCTAATTCTGAGAAAAAAATCAATAAAAGCAAGTACTCCATATCATCATGCCAAGCTTTGTATAAAACTCGTATGTTTCAAAAGCACTCCATTTAATAAGCCTAAATTTTTGTACGAAACTGATGAATTATATATTAAGCTGAGTTCAGAAGAATATCTTGCTAATTAAGCAAATTCATGTAATGTTTGTATACTTCATAAGAAAATTTAAAGCCTTGTAAGGACCACTTGATATGATCCAATTTATATGTCATCTTGATTATCCTTTGTTAAAGATCATTATTAGAACTTAGGCACTTGATATATCCATAAACCTTCTTCTAGTCATGAATTTATCATTGAGTGTCCCCTAATTTACTTGAAGAATTTAGTTAATGCTCTACTGAGATTTTCAAATTCAACCATTTTTACCACTGATAATTTGCAGAGACCAAGCCTACTTGACGATGATATTGTTTCACATCTGTTATGATAAGTAGTGATGCAAGTGAAAGATGCTTTTCACAAGTTACGTATGGCTTACTCAAAGCTTATTTATGATTGTTTGATTAATTTATTGAGCGCACTTGAACATAATTATAAATACTTGATCAATGGACAACTTGTTCTGTGATTTGTTTATGATCATGAAAAATATTGTTTAAAGTTCGAGAACAAGCTCATTAAAATGTTTGATATACTTGAGAAGGTATACGCCTGAAAAAGCAGCATGTAAACAAGCTTGTCTTGATTAAGCTTGAATCAATAAAATAGAGCTCATTTATTAGGTTTTTTCTACTGAAGTCTTAGCAGCTAAGCTCAACAAGAAATAGTTCAAATGACAATTATTAACGCTAAATCTAACTTTTATTCCCTAATTATTTTCAGAATGATTTTCAAGTTCATCCTTGTAAATCATGGAGTTGACTAATGAGGCATGAGACCCACAATACCTCCCTACTGGTTTTTTTTTTTTTCGGATTTCATCCAAAGGCCTGTCATGAGACCCACAATACCTCCCTACTGGTTTTTTTTTTTTTCGGATTTCATCCAAAGGCCTGTTTATTTGTGGCACAAGTTAAGCCAAGCTATGCCTTTAAAAAGTGTCTCATTTGGTTGGAGGAAAAGATAAATTGTAGTACGGAACAAACTGAGAAAACTATTCGATTGCAATTGGGCTACAGCTTATTTGTTTAGCCTATCATTGCATCATAATTTATAATTAGGCATAAATTATCCTTTGTAAATACTATTATACCTTAACAAATTAAGTTTACTTTAAACTCCTTTCAGTATACCAAATTATCTTAATTCAAAGCTTCATTAACATAGTTAATTATCATTATTACTTAATAATATTACAACTTAATTATCTGATAAAATTTTTTCTATTTATTTTTTTATTTTTTATTTTTTTTGCTATGTTTATTGACTGATGCAGAGCGCCAACCCAACAGCCAATGACAAGCTCATAAACCAAGGTACAGTATCAAGATTTAAGCTATCCATTATGCATAACTGAGGGTGTAAACGAGCAAAAACTTTGAGCAAGCTAGTAGTTTAGCCATGTTTAGCTCATTTGAAATTTGGTACGTTCATGTTTGATTGTGCTTGAAAATATTTGTGACATAATATTCATGCTTGTCTTATTAAAAATTGAACCAAACATGAAGCAAATAAGAGTCAAATTTGAATAAATTAAATAAATCATTAATGAGCATAATATGATAGAATCATTCAAGTTATAAACTATCGAATTAGTAAATTTAAAAAAAATATAAAATTAAAAAAATATATTTTAAATAGATATATCTATTATCAATACCCAGGTGAAATACCATTAAATAAATGTCTATGCATGCTCAGTTTGTTTAAAATTTGAGCTTAAAATATCTATTCATGTTCGACTTGTTTATTTGTTGAATAAATCAACATGAGCTCCTTAATGAGTCAACCACAACTGTTTATGAACAATTTTTTTTGCAGTTGTATGCACAACGCTACAAGCAAGCATTTGGACAACGCTTCTTCCCTCCAAAATTAATGGAGAATAATTAAGAAGCCTAATTTAGAGTTGATTGATGGATTGTTCAGCCAAATCAATCAAATAAGTGAAAATTTTTTAAAATTGCTATATTTTAAGACAACTACATTGTCTTACTAAGCTTGGTCTAACTTTGCTACATTTGGAAGCATTCAATTTTGTAATATTTTGCTTATTTTTTTATTTGCATTATGGTAGGTCATCAACCATGTAATAGTAATTTATTAGCTCTTACAGTTTTTCCAAACTTTACTAAGTGACAAAAAAAAATAAAAAAGAAAAGAAGCCTATACATACGACCTTACTCTTTGCTTTTGAATTCATTGAATAAAATTATCTTTTACATATACAAATTGTGTGAAAATGCATGATGAATACTCTACAATTTGGTTTAGGGGCTTATCTCTTATGCCATAGTAAGTTCTTGGTTTTCTTTGCCCACTCCTCTCCCAACAATGATTCCCCTTTCCTCCATGTAGATCTCAATCAAACCCTAAATCATAGCTTCCCACAACCCCTAAGACACTAACAATCTCTTCAAAGCTCTCTTACATATTCCTCCCCAACTCCTAAAACTTCCTAAGGCCTTGACATTAAGTCCAACATATCCAGGTCAAAATCCCAATATAGAGACAATTTTTAAATTAAGCAATAAAATTAAAAACTCCATAACACATTAACTACTAATTCGAAACACATAAAACACCACCATTAATTCCCTAACATTCCCAACATTTGATTTGAAGTTCCTCATTCATTTCATCCAAAAAAAATTTACTATTTCAAAACGTAAAAATTTCAACCTCAAATGTGTCTAAAACCTCAATAACCTTTTTTCCACTATCAACATAACACTTCAAAAAACCACCCTAAGGGTACACCAATCAAGTTGTTGCTCTATAGACCTTACATTATTAACTATTCTGGTTTATTAAACTTAATAAATAAAAATATTTAAGATCTTAACTAACCTTTAATTAGTCTAAGTGCATCATTACTGCTGATGGTTATAACCCAAAAAGCCTATTAACCTAACAGATAATCAATATCCCTTTCAGATATTGCATTCACCTCAGCACAAAATTTTCATGGTATGCATGTACAAAAAAAGCAACAAAATCTCCTTTAAGTAGTAACAAACATACAAATGTTCTAAATTTTAAACAATTTTTCATAAAATATAACAAAATATATCTTATCTTAATTTAAACTCACACTGAGTGTTATCCCATTAAATATAAAAAGTAACATGCCACGGCTTGAGGCCCGTTCAAAATCCTTACAAAAACTTGAATAAAAACAACATGCCACGGCTTGAAGATATACTCTCATTAGAGGATTTTTAAGCCTCAAAACCTATAAGAAAAGCCTATCACAGGAAACACAGGTCAAAATTTACAAATTTCTTATACTTCATAGATCAAGATTACCATTACAACATTTTAAAAGAACTCTCAACACGAGCAGATGCATCAACCAAATTCGTGATTAAATGAAAAAACAACTTCATTCTAAAAAGATATTTGGATGATCAAAACAAATTTATATAAACTCAACTCTAAACTAGTTGAGTGATATTTGAACGTTAATACAGGAAAACAGTTTTTTTTTTTTTTTTTTTTTTTTTTTTTAAGTTTCAAAGAAGTTCATGCAGCACCAACTTGAAAGCCAAAGACAATGTCATAAATCAAGGCACTACATCAAGATTTGAACCATTCAAAATGCACAACTCTCTGAGCAGCCCATTCAATATTCTTCTTCCCTCCAAAATCAATGAAGAATGATGACGAAGCTTAATTTGACATTCCTCGATAGTTAGCTCCACCATATCAAATAGGGAGTGAAGCTCTTCAAAAAAATTGTTTGATTTCAAAACCACACCAACTTCCTCAATTGACTTGGCCAAATTATGCTATCTTTGGAATCTTTAAATTTTGTAAAATATTGATTAACTTATTCCTCTTTACAATAAGATGAGTCATTAAACCATATAAAGTTAATTTACTGGCACTTGAAGCATTTCCAAACTTGTTTAGGCTTGAAAAAAGCTTATACACAAGGTCTTATTTTGTACTTTAGAATTCATTGAATATGATTAATCTTTTGCTTGTGCAGTTTTTTTGTGGAACGACTTGATGACTACTCTACTTTTTAATGAAGCTTGGTGGCTCCTAGTGATTTAATGAGTCCTTAGTTATCTTTTTCCACTCCTACTCTCTCCCAACACACTTCCTCTCCCCCACGTAAAGCCTGACCAACCCTAAATCATAGCCTCACAACTCCTAAACACCTCCAACCCATTTAAAACTACTACACATTCAACCATGATCCCTACAACTTTTCAAATCAACAAAACCCCAATATCTCCAAGCTATCTTAATCAGAAGCCCAATATAGAGAGACAATCTCAATTATGAGCAAAAAAAATTAAAAATTCGTAATCCTTAACCTCTAATCCAAAATCCATCAGAAAATTATAATTGGTTTCCTAAAATCTCAAAACTTAAAATTGGAAATCTTCATAAACTCCTCTCAAAAAAATAAAACATTTTCAAATCAATCCAAAACCTTAATACTCTTTTTCCCACTAACCACATAACAGTTCCACCACCATCCCACGGTGAAAATAATCAAGTTGTTACATTCATCATCAAGATCCTATAAACAATATATCAGTATTAACATTAATGTCAAAGGTTCCAAATAAGTCAACTTCAAAGAGACTGAAGGCACACATCCACTGCAGTAGAAATAGAATACTTTTCTCGCAAGATCCACTTTTTTAAAACTAAAAGGATTTGAGGAGTCTTGTAGCTAAAGGCATTTTTCATCAGGAAAGATTACTATATAAAAACTTTTAATTTCTTTATTTGATATTTTTCATAGAAAAAAATTGAAAATTTGTATGTTATTAATAGCTCCATAGGGATTGCTTTTATCAATGTTGTTACATTACTAAAAAGCCTTGACATAAACTGTGTGAATCTACAATTATCTAAACTTTCGTTGAGATTCATAAAAAACTAGGGTGTGTTCCACAAAAAGAGAGCCTTCCCTTGCATTGGAATCAAACAACATAGCCTAAACTTATATTTTTGTAATCACCATTTAAACGGTTTTTGTGCATTTATGTTTATGTGATAGGATTACTTAGCAAATTCATTAAAAAATATTTTTTATCTTTTTTATATGCATTAAGATATATCGTGCAAAATTGTGTTTTTAAAGCTAAAAAGAAGCTTTCTCAAAAAGTGTCTAAATTATCTAAAGAGAGCTTAGAATATAAAAAAACTTATATTGCCTCCCCGTCTAGAAGTTCTCCTAGCCTCAATTTCATTTTAATTATACATATATTTGTTTTCTCTCTTACATTTAAAGTTTTGTCCCTCTCCCCTCTCACATACATTAATTAAATAAAAAAACACATCCTGTCTATCAACAAGTTTCCTTAGGCAGCTACGCTAATTTAATTTGAATAATTTCAAAGCAATATGAAAAACTTCCATCAAATCACAAAAAAGTATGTTATTGATGAACAATCTAATATGTTGTAAAATATGTTACACCCTCTTCAAGATAAACCATAAAACTTTACTATTAGATTCTGAACCCACCTAATCATGAGCCAAAGAATGACCAAGTTAGAAGACTCCTTGTCCAATGACAATAACCTTGGCATTGTAAGGTTATGGATCATTGCACTAAAATAAAAATTGAAACCCCCACTTTTTGATGAAAAGCATGAACCTAAAAAGTTCCTTACTAGTATAATATAGATGATTATCAGTGGACAAAGAACTATTAGACTAATATCTTAGCAAGGAAACTTAGAAATAAAAGAACCAAATAAACTTGAGTTGAGATGAAAGAACCCTTAAAAGTTAAATACTATCAAAAGTTCTGAAACAAGAATCAACATAGCCAATCGTTGACTCCTAAACAAAGAACTGTCTTTGATTGATTATGTGATGCATATAAGTCTCTCCTAGCAAGGATAAATTAAATTGATCCTTATTGGCAACTTACCAATAACTTTGTAATTGGAATCTGATTTAAATTAGGAAATCAAGTCAAATTAGAAGATTCCCGAACTTTTTTAGAAGAGGCTTTTCACTTTGCCTTGTTTATTGGAAATAAGGGAAAGTGATCCCATTTACAAAGCCTTAAAACTAAACCTATCCAACTTCCATATCTAAGTCTATCGCTAGACCAACTGTATTAACATTAATTATCTCAACTTCCACTAATGCTCGACAGCCTAAGAACCTCGTTAAACTCAACATAGAAGCATTAATGAGATTATTTGCTGTAAACCATGTAGAAGCAATGCAACGCTAAAATTCTATTTTAAGAGAAAATTGGAATTTTAAACGATGACCCTATTTCCAAAATGAATATGATGTCGATGATACACCAATAGTTGTTATAAAAAGCCTTTCAATAGCCTAACCAAGTTTGGAAGACTAGTGGCGACGTAATATGTTCCAAAAGATAGCTGGATATCTTCAAAAGAGAAGCAAAGTTGTTATCAATGAAGTGAAATGAATGTTATCTCCATTAATACCCTTTACTGGGACAATCCCAAAACCTAAACTTCATCATGAAATAATTTCATATTACTTGGGCCAATCATGTCTCCCTACAGGTGAACTTTATATGATTGATCCCTATTAAAAAGAGCAATTATGAGGATTAGAACTAATGTAATGTCATACTCATCAGTATAGCTCCTATCTTATTATTTACACCTTGACTAACCTGCGGTTGCCCATAAAAAGTTATATCCTAGTTGATAATCCAGAAAGCTTCCTTTAATGACCTACCTCTTCCTTCTAAGATTCATATTAAACATTTAAGCTTCAAAATGTTGAGAAGAAAAACGATAACTAGACTCCACACTGCACCTACTACATGCCCTCATCCCTTGGAAGATGCACTTGATATGCCCTTAATTTTTTATCTAACTTTTTTATCTGATGTTAGTAAACTATCTAATGAGCTACCCCAATAAGAGATATCCAAAATGCAACTGATTTCACCACAAAATCACAATTGCTCAACCGACACCACTATAAGATGAATCATACTAAAAATACAAAATTACATTGCCAAGTAAATGACCAATTTAAGAAGTGCTTCTCCCAAAAAAAGCATTAATCCTTGTGCTATCCCTACCATTCTAGTTTAAAAAAAAAAATTGTCTTTAGGGGAATGTGAATGGATAATCAAAATAAAAATAAGATCATAATCAACTATGATGAAATGCTCGATCATATTTCTAGTTTAGACATTTTCTAGAAAATTGATCTTAGAAGTGATTACCATCAACAGACAATAGGTTAGATGATTAATGGATAATTGTTTTTTAAGGCACCATATCGTTGGTTAGTTATGTCATTTTGCTTGTCTAATGCTTCATGTATCATTAATATATTAATGGCCAAAATTCTCAAATTATTCCTAAAAAAAATCTTTGTGAATTACTTGATAATATTTTGATTCATAACATGAATGAAAAATCACATATAGAGCATCTTGAACTTATTTTTTAAATTTTATTGTTTGAAAAACTTTACATCAACATGAAAAAATATTTTTCCCTTCAAAAAAAAATCCTAGGTTCTATCATTTCTATTAATTGATTTTTTTTCCAATTATCTCTCATTACTAATGGAATTAAACTTGACCCAACTGAAATTAAATTAACTATGACATGGCCAACACCAAAATCTTTTATCAACATTATTTATAGATTGACCACCTTTATGAATAGTTTATTAAAAAATTTTGCACCATGAAGACCCCAATCACAAACATTCTTGAAAGGAAAAGTTTAGATGGACAACTAATGCGGCAATAATGTTTGACCAAATAGAAATCCTGGTGATCTCTTCACCTATTCATAAGTTGCTTGACTTTACCTGATATTTTAAAATCTCTTGTGATGCCTCTTAGATAGACAAAGGTAGAGTGCTCAATCAAAGCAATTATTTCATTGCTTAATTTTGAGAAACATTAAATAATGCCAAGCAATGCTACTCCACTTAGGATAGAAAATTTCAAGGCATCATCCAATCCCTTGAAACACTAAAGATACTACCTAATACACAATGAGTTTGTCTTATATTCAATCCATTATGCCCTTAAATTTATCAACGCCTAAGGAAAACATCACCACGACCAAGAAAATGAAGGATAGAATTTCTCCAAAACTATTTTTTCATTTTGAAACGCAAGTCAAGTGTTGAGCATAAAACTCTTGATGCCCTACCTAGAGCTAATTTTATTACCTGCTTTATAGAATCATAGGTTCTTGCCTTTTCAAAAATAAAAGTTACAAATACTTCCAACTATGACTCATTTTTTTTGTCATGGCCACCTCAAATAGACTCTCTTTTTTTTATTCATGGCTATCATTATTGAGAAAATAGGCTTTGCAAACTTAGATCAAGCAATCAACTCTTTGAGATTTCCTGATATTTCCACTTCATTTCTACATAATGCTTTGGCAAGATAAAACCATTAAGCTAGTAGAATCAAATGTTTTTCCAATCATCCCTAGAAATAGATTGAATGTGCCGCTACACATTGCATCTGCCAAAATAACTAATCAAAAAGTTGACAAGCACGCTACTCTCCAAGCCCCCAAACAGTCTTGGGAGGACTCTCCATAAACTTCATTTTATAATTGACAAAAACTCCTAATGGACATAATGATAATTTTGTACTTACTCATAGATTCTCAAAAATATCACATTTCTTTCAAGGATATTATTAGACTGCATGAGTCATTATCTACAATAATTCTAGACAATGATGTTAGATTTGCTTCTTGCAAAATATTATGAAAAATATCTGGAACACAATTAAAATTAACATCCATATTACACCCCCAAATTGATGGTTGGACATGAGTTGTGAAAATATTCTTATGCTGTATACTAAGGTTCTTAGTAGATAAGAACATTACCACTTGAGAGTTAAATCGACCAAATTTGAGTTTGCATAACAGTATTTTTAGAACAACTCATAAAATATCTTTTGAATTATTTATTGTTATAACCCAAAGAAAACTATTAGTCTAGCAGATATTCTCCAGCACTATTTTTTAAAAACTGCAATCACCTTCGTATAAACTTTCATGGTTTGCATGAACAAATGAACAATTAAAATAATAAATACAATTAAGTAATGGCATATAATATTGTAAATTCTAGATGAACTTCTAAAAAATATAACAAAGTTAATCATGTCATAATTCAATTTCACTATTAAGTTTTATCCCACAAAATCTAGTAAATTACATGCCTAGGCCCATGGCCAGTTTTAAATCTTTATAAAATTTGGATCAAATGTTTTTCTCCTTGAATTATCTTCTAATATATATAAAGAAATCCTAATTTTAATATTGAGAATAAATTGTCCCAAAGGAGATTTTTTAAGCCTCGGGATTTACAAAATAACCCTATGATAAAAAACTCAAGCGAAAATTTAAATTTTTTTCATACTCCATAGCTCGGCATAATTTTAGAGCCCTCCCCGCCAACTAAAATATCACTCAAATCACTAGTCAAATGAACAAATGCTTCTAAAGATAATTTGATGACAAAAGTTGGCTTAAAAAATCTTACCCCTGAACTAGTGGAAAATAGTGGATTAGTACTTAAACTCTAACTATGCAGAGTAAAGTTTTTTGATCTGGAGAGTTGACGAAGCGCCAAGTAAAAGGCCAGGGATTAAATCACAAGGCCCTGCATCACAATTTAGGCTATTAATCATACATAACTCTCCAGAAAAGCATATCGACAAGCACTCTTCCCTCCAAGCAACACTTGATTATTATTTAATCCGTCAAAATAACAAACTAATTACCTATATATTGTTTTAATTAAAAAATAAACTAATTAATTATCCTCTACTTGATTTTTAAAATTTCATACTAATAATTTTTAGCAATCTTTCATTTGGATGGTTTTTTTGGTTGAGCTAAAGCTAAGCCAAGGGATGGTCATGTTTAACATAACTCAAACTTCATAAACGACAAACCAAGCATAAGTCAATGCTGATTTAGGAAATTAATTTTGGTCATTTAGAACTCGAGCAGAGTTAAGCTAAGTGTAAGAGATTCTTCGATTGCATGTGTTTCGGATATGAAATTAAGGAAATGACAGGTAAAATAATGAATCAATGTTGGTGTTTTGTCAAATTGAAAAAAATAACAGTACATATTTTTCTTTAAGAATTAATTCTTTCTTACATAATTGTCTGCATGGGCTTTATCCCATGATAACAGTACATGTTTTTCTTCAATCAAAGCATCTTAAATTTTGAAAACAAGTTTACTTATCCCTCCCACACACCATTAGCTATTGGGGGCCGTTTTAAATCTAGAGTAACTAATATGTTTAATTTAGTTCACTTAAACCTCGAATCTGATCAAAATAAACCTTTGCTCCTAAAATTTGATAAGAAATAATCCAACAAACGTACTAATTTGGACCATACTTGAGGAGTAAAAAAACTAAAATGAACAAATTTATAGTATAGGACTAAAATGATCCCATAGAAATAATGCAGACTATTTTAGCACTTTTCTCATATCTATTCATTATCCTGAATTTTCCTTGTAGCTTGCCTTTTTTTCAGATAATTCAAATCCTCATGTATATATCACCTCATGCTATGCTTCACCATCCTTTGTCAGCCAACTTTATGAATATGAAAATGTGACAGAAAATAATGAAGCTAGAAAATATTATGTTCAATTTAGTTCACTTGACACCTCAAATCTGATAATCCTTTGTTCCACAAATTTGATCATAAATAATCCAGCAAATGTACTAATTTGGACCATATTTGTGGAGTCAAAAAACTAAATTGAACAAATTTATAGTATAGGACTAAAATGATCCCATAGAAATAATACAGAGACTATTTTAACACTTTTCTCATATCTATTCATTATCATGAATTTTGCTTGTAGCCTGCCTTTTTTTCAGATAACTCAAATCCTCAGGTTTATATCACATCAGCTATGCTTCACCATCCTTCCTCAGCCAACTTTATAAATATGAAAATGTAACAAAAAATAATGAAGCTAGAAAATATTATCACATGTAAAAAATAATTAAATTAAACCTTAGTTGTGAAGTTATCAAGAATTAGATGGGGATAAGCCTCGGACATTGTCCCTACAGCTTGTTTATCTTTAATGTCATGCCTTGTGACCTATGATACAAAAAAAAAAGGTGTAGAAACTAGATTAACACAGTAGAAATATTCAATATAACATAGAAAATAGACAAGATTGAACAACATTTCATACCACGTTCAACAATTCAAAATAAGCAGTTGGACCAAAGGGCAAATGGCAGACAATCAAACCATCAGGTTCACCGCGGTGTTCATGAACTAAGATCACATCGGTGAAATCATGCGCACGGCAAACTTCAACAATTTCCGCGATAACCTGAAAACGTAAGTGGTACTAGAGTAACTCTATTATCATCTTAAGGAACAAAAAAACATAGCTAATATAACATGCATAATATATCACTCGAGATTCTCATGAATTTAAGGAAATCATCAAAAAATAGCTCCCACCCTACAACCAAACCTTAGCCTAAACTCCAAAGAAAGGAATAAAACATAAACCACGCACAATATAAAAGAAAAAGGTTTGCATTAAAGAGCTCCAGCTACCACTACACAGGTCATGGGTTCAAAGCCTTGTACATTTGGGTGTTTATGTGAATTTACAATTATATTCTCTCAAATCGTATATTTGGTTAGAATAGGCATCAATTTTGATATTTCAATCAGTTTAAAGGCAATAGATTTGATAAAAAGAGAATGAAAGCAATAGTAGTAGGCTAATTATTAATGGGAAAAGAAAATACTTTTGGTTTAATTTTTTCAGATAATATTAACTAGCTAGCAAATATCTAATCGTTGTCAAATACAATTCATTTGGTATCGTGCTATTTGTTTAATGAATATGGTCATCTAAGATGATCAATGGTGACTCTAGACAAGTATTTTGCTTTTTTTCTTAGCTTTCAAGATTGACAATCAATGTAATCTTCCGACAAATCAAGGGATGCCCTCAAATGGGAACTTGTCCGCACACCGATCAAATGAAACTTCAAATCCCAATGGAGAGGATATAAGAGGTGTAAATCTTATTATAGAGGACAGTAGAGGTGTCAGAGAAGGATGATCTGCCAAATAGATGGAGAACAAAGGAACTGCTATGTGGAAGATATCCTTCTCATCAATGTGAATCCACCAACTAGGACGGAAGGATATCCTCAATTAACTGAGCTAATTGAACAACATCAGCTAACATTGGAACCTCTATTTGCCAGTTGCACAACTTCCCATTTCTCTAAGCCCATTTTTAGAGGTTAGAGAAGGAGGGTGGTGTCTCAATCTAGACCTCTTCCAAACATAGTGACCAGAAACAAGAGAGCCTCCCCCGCAAGTACCTTGAGCCTTCTCCAAAAATAACAGTTTATTGAACATAAAGCTTAGGGATAGAAAAGAAAATTTGATTTGTGTTAACCTCTTCCTCTAAGGTAAGGAAGAGACTCACAAGCATAAACTAAACAATTTGGAAAATAGTGTTTGCCGCAATTGTTATTGCTACCTTGATTGCATGAACTACTCTATGGTCCTTCCTCAAGAAAATATTGAGGGTGGCCAAAGCCTAGCTAGAGCTAGATTTCTTGGAGCATTCTAAGTTTGGCGATAGGAGCACCCAAACCAAATAAAACAGCCAGTTGATCTGACTAAAAGTGACAAGAACAACATCAACAACTATTAGTGAGACAAGTTTAGAGCAACATATGTATTGACTATTATAGGACTCTGTATCATATCATAAATTTTCAAACTCAATGGAGTTGAAGCAGCATCGAAAGAGCTGACAAGAATTCAACAAGGTTTTTAAAAACATAATAGATTGATCAAAAGAAATGGGCTTATAGTCGATCCCTGATGCAATCCAACAGAAATAGGAAAATAATTGGTCAATCCTCCTTCAGTTCGAACATAAGTAGCAACTCTAGTATACATATCTTTAATGACTTGAATATAAGTCATATCAACACCTCTCTTCTCAAGAACTCTCCAAAGGATAATCTCTTCGAACCTTATCGTAAGCTTTTTCTAATTCAATAAAAATCAAATGTAGATCCTCCTTATTATCTCTAAACTTTCCATCAAACCTCTCAATAAATGTATAGCTAGTGAAATGACTCAAATTAATTGGTTAAAACATAAATCAAAATTGATTATCAGAAATCTTAACCTATGTTCAATTACCCTCTCCCCTAATTTTAAAGTATGACACATCAACTTAATTCCTCTATAATTTGCACACTCTTGTGCATCCCCTTTTTTCTTAAAAATTGGGACCAAAATACTCTTCCTCCACTCCTTAAGCATCTTTTAGTTTTTAAAATAATATTAAAAAGTTTAGTAAGCCAAGAAACTCCCACATCTCCTAAATATTTCCACACTTCAATTGGGATATCATCAGGTCCTACATACTTTCCACCATTGGTTTTCTTTAAAGCCTCCTCAACTTTATTTTTTTACTAATGCAACGGTAAAAAAGAAAAGTTTTATTATTATTAACGATATTAAGATCATTAAGATCGATCGTATTTTCAGAAACATCATTAAAAAGTTATCATTAAAAAGTTTAGAAACATCATTAAAAAGTTTATCAAAGTAACTCACCCACCTACGTTAAATGTTTTTTCTAAGAAAAACACTTTTTGATTTTCATCTTTAATACACTTTACTTGAGTTAAATCTTTACTTTTCTTTTCTCTTTGTTCGACTAGTTTTTACATATATTTTTCACCCTCAGTACCTAATCTGTTATAAAGATCACTAAAAGCGGAATTTTTAGTGTCACAGATTGTTCTTTTAGACTCTCTACGGGCCGTTTGATATTTTTTCCAAGTTCTCTAAGCTTTTATATTTAAACAATTTTTTATAACATTTCTTATATTTTATCTTTTCTTGCACATTATTATTCCACCAACTATTTTTATTTATAGAAACTTTTTCTTTTGATTCTTCTAGTACATCTTTTGCTACTTGTTTAATAGTATTTGTTACTTTATCTCACAAGTATTCGCTCTTTCATGAACATCCCAAATTTTGAAATCTTAAATTTTATTCATAAAAATAATTTTATATGTGTCTTTTAGGTTCCCCATCTAATTCTACAATGATGAGTCATAATATTCTTTATTTTACAACCCTTAATCTTAAAATCTAGAACTAATAAATGATGTTGGGTACTTAAATTCTCACTTAGAATGACCTTAGAATCCTTACGTCTTACAATCTTTACAATCTCGACGTTCTCTTCTTCTCGTAAGAAAATAATCAATTTGTATTTTATTAGATTAATTCTTATAAGTAATAAGATGTTTATCTCTTTTCTTGAATAAAGAATTAGCGATAACAAAATCATACGCTAAAACAAAATTTAAAATGGCTCTACCTTCTTCATTAGTCACTCCAAAGCCGTAGCCATCATTAATATGTCTGAAATCTTCTACCACTCTACCGACATGTCCATTTAAATCTCTTCTAATAAAAATTCTTTCTTCAAGAGGTGTCATTTGTATTAAATCTTCTAAGTCATATCTTCTAAGTCATTCCAGATTCCAGATTTATCTATAGACCCTATATTTAAACCTACTTGAGAAGTATAAGCACTTATAATATTAAAAATTTTAGTATCAATAATAATCTTAAAGGCTATAATTTTATCTCCAATTCTATTAATTTTTACAACATTATCTTTCAAACTTTTATCTATAATTACACCTACACCATTTCTAGTGCGACTCTTACCAGAATACCAAAGTTTAAAAGCTAAGTTATCGATCTCCTTAGCCTTTTCTCCAACCCATTTAGATTGATCAAAACAACCGAGGAAAAATTCTCGTCAAAAGAGAATGATGAATCAAAAGAAATTCAAATGAATGTGAACTTACATTCAAAGTTGGTGAAAGAAACAATCTCAACAATGTCACCAAAAATTTATGGGCTTTGCAAGAGCCTCAAATTCCCTAACTAAAATATAAAGTTTTGATAACAAAGACCAACAAATTCTAGCACTAATCTATGAGAAAATTTTAGGTTGAATGATAATATATTCAAGAGACTTATCATATGAATGGTATGAAGGGAAAAGCAAGATTTATATATTTATACAGAGCCTTGGTTTCAAATATGTGCTAGACACTATAATTAATTGTATTATAGGTATGATAAATATGAATTCAACACATATCCTTAAACATGAAGAGTTCTAGGCAAGATTCCTAGCGAAGGAAGGTTTAAGCTCAAAGAGAAATTCAAGAAAAAGATGCCCACAATGGGAAAAGAAGCAATGAGTTTGAATGATGGTGAGAAGGATTTTGACGTCATTAAAAATATGCTTGAAGGTACAAAAAACTTTTATTGTCCCAATAAAGAAAGTCAAAAGAGGAATCAATAGGCTTACATTATCTCGAGAGATGATGCCAAAGGCCGTGAGTCTTATGTTATGAATAGATTACCTATAAAGGAGAAGAACCATATGCCAATTATAGAAAAGGGAGTGAAGAAAATTACTCAGCAATAGGACTTACACTATCTTATTCTACATAAGGTTATAGGCCCTAAACAAATTGGTCAATATCATGCCACTTAGCATTGGTCAGCTTAGGTAGGAGCCGCGGACCACTGTAATCCTAATCACCCAAATCAAGATCAAGATCACCAAAGGCATAAGGTTAGGTTTTTGGCCAACTCAACTAATAAATGGGTTTAGATTGGGTTTAGGATGAACTAGTTTAAGGCTTGGCTTTGGATCAGAAATAAACATATCCTCCTCGTTAAGAGAGATAAGTTCACTTACTAAGATTAAGGAACTAAGATCCCAAGTCCTAAGACAATCCTAAAGCTAAGGTGACAAGGCCAAGATTGAGACTATATGGTTTGGGTGCCTAATAGTAAGATTTAGACCTGGAGAATTCGGAGTGTCAAAATAGAAGTCAACAACCTTTATGACCAAGAGAAAACCCTAAAAATGAGAGGGGAAAAGGAAATTGTTGTGAGGTGAAATTGATTTCCATCTTGCTTTTTTACAAGGAAATTAAGTATGATTATCCGCAAATACAAGGATAAGTTCTTATTCTTATATAAATAAAATCCACAAAGATAGAAACCCTAGATAACTTATACAAGCTCTTATTCTTTTATAACCATGGAGGAATTATCCTAATATGAATTCAAAATCGAATAAAACATATTCAATAAACAAGAAAACTTTCAAATTTATCATTATCAATCTTAAAATTGCTCCAATGATTAAACTTCCCGAGCCTTGATCGCCATCAAATAATGTCAGATTGACAATTTGCTCGTGCCTAAGGACCCCTAAAAACATCTTCAATAACAATGTGACGAGAGAATCGCACATGCAACAATTTTCTTAAAGAAATTAAATTATCAAACATGAACTATTTAATTCATCCATGATTAGGTACCCAACTTGCAATCATAGGCGATTTGATTTATTTCCAACTAATCTTTGAATCATGGACAAATAAAAACAAGATGAATAGCACAAAACTTTATTACGGAAGCTAATGAAAAGAAAATTGTGCCCTTATCTTTCAAAAATTTGACTTAACAGCACAGCATATATATACATGTATGTAGATAAAAGACAGTTTCAAAATTCGTGTATTCTTACAAATAAATTAAGAGATATGTTATTGATGGATAAATAAATAATCTTGATAGTTTATTTGCTAACAACATGCAACTCCATTACCATCAACCCAGTACATTTAAGAAAGTTATACGCTTGAAAGGATGGATAATAGTAGATTTTTGTTTGTTTCCAAAAGTTATAAAGGTATGATGTAATAGATTAGCTAACCATTAAGCTAACAGAAAAATCATAAAAACAGTTAAATATGTTTAGGAAATACTATAAACCTGGCCACCACGATTCATCCTTGTTGCATTTGGGAAAACAATTTTTAGCTCCTAGAAAAAGAAACCACAAATAAAAAATATTAACTGGTGTGACATGAATGGAATACATCATATCAGAATGAATACATCATATCATCGTATCATAGTTAAAAAAAAAAAGGATTACCTTAACAAATTGAGTAAGAGGAGCACTTGGACTGCGCGAAGTGGTTAGCAGTATTTTGGGATCTTTTACAGTTGCATTAGCATACTCATCATCAATGAGAGATCTTGGAACTGTGCATAAAAAGGAAAAAAAACAAATACTTAAACGCAGCAAGCAACAAGGAAAATGTCAATTTAAAAGTTCATAAAACCGCAAAATATTATACAAGAATTAGCAATTATAAAGTAGGTTCTAATGTGTGAAAGTAAAAATATCTTGGTTGAGGGGACTAAAGCTGAATTTACATAATAAATAATAAGATATTTTGATTCATTAAATATATCCTCTCATATCCTAAAATTGTACTTCCAATGAACCCCCCACATACCTTCTCAAGTTTTTGTTCGCCTCTAAGCATGTCAAGTATTGAACTGGACAAGCCAATTACTAGATATTTATCTAGTTCAATCTGAGATATCAGATTTTTAGATAGAATGGCAGTTGAATTCAATTCAGAAAACATAGTGACCTGACCTAGTCAAAAAATTTAGAATTGGATCACAATTCAATGCAAAATCAGCCTAATTACTGATCGGTGAGACATGTATTAGAAGAGACTCTATAAGAGAAATCCAATGGCTAAACAAGCTAAAAATGCAAGAGGCTATCAATACCCTAAATATTCCACTATGCCGAAGTCAAAGTTCTCCAATTCTCAATCTCCTTTTATTTCAACCTCGCCCCCAACTCAAAAATTAGAGATAAAAAAAACTTGCTTCTACAGTTGGAATGCTTATGGATTGGTAACCGCTACGGATGTAAATGAGCTGAGCAGACTCAAATTACACTCATAAATTAGCTCGTGAGTCGAGCTTATAGAGCCACGAGTTCATTCGAGCTCAAACTTAAACTTGTAAATTAAACGTGCTTGAGTTCAAGCTTAATATGACGTGTTAAAATAAATATTGAGAGATGGCTATTTCTAATAAAAAGCAAAGGACATTGTTATAAATAAAAAATAAAAAAACTACGATTAATGCAAGTTGTAAATGTCAGGTCGCATTAAATAAACAATAAAGAATTTCTTCCTCATCCTGTTTAAATTACGTAAATATATTCCTTATCTGCACATTTCACAATTCTCAAAACTGGTCACACCGCTTCCATTCTTCTCCCAAGGACGACAACTTGTCCCAAGGAAACCTTCTCTGGCAAGCTCGCATTGAGACTCTTCCTTATCCGGGATTAGACATTGATCTTGATGGCACTTTCTGTAGTTAGCTTCTTTACTTCCTCTGAAAACACATTAACGAGCTCCCATCAGGAGGAGTCAAGCTCTTGAACCTAGTAATAAGTGGACAAGATGGTTTCAAGATCATTACATGAGCTTGATTCAAGCTCGAGCTTGAGTTTGAGCCACACTTATGACAGCAGATTGAGCTCAAGTTTGTTGGTTTGAGCACAACTCCACTCGATTAAACGCCTACTTAGCATCATTCCAAACCAAAAAAGTTCTTAGATTTAAATGATTTAAGATCCAACTTAATATTGCAGAAAACAAAATAAGGTTGACCCTAAACAAAACCAACAAGATATCCTCATTGAATCAAAGGAGTAATGCAATGCAATACCAACCAATTTGCATTCCTAGTTTTAAAGGTTATCCCATTAGGCAACCCCAAGACATATTGTTAGTTGTTACTACAATTAAACAAAACTATTGCCATGAAAAATTCTCACCATCAAATAGTATAAAAATAAGAAGCATTAATGGTGGGAACAAAATTCCTACAACGGCAAAACAAGAAGGAATGAAATGAAAAACAAAAGGTAGGTTTTCTTATATTTCATCTATATCCCTTTTACAATGCCTACAAGTATATTTATGCATACTCGACTAATCCTAAGTGTATTAGTTATAACTATACAACAACAACAATAAGCCTTTATCCCAATAAGTGAGGTCGATACATGAATGCTTTTTCTCCATTGCATTATATTCAGTGCCATATTCTCATTTAATTCTAATGGATTAAGATCATTTTATACAATATGCCCAATTCTTGTTAAGTCTACATCTGTCTTTCTTAACATAAGTCGAATCTAAAACATCTACTCTCCTAACTAGATCGTCAGATGATTGACATTTAATATATCTAAGATGACTCTCTAATCTCGCCGCCACTGGAGCTAAACCAACACTATCATGGATATATTCATTTAACATTTTGTCTCTGACTGTAAAGCAACTCATCCACCTAAGCATTCTCATCTCAACAACACTTAACTTTGTTTTATGTTTCTCTTTTAAAGGTCATCATTCTGCGTCATATAGCATTGCAGGCCTCACCACCATCTTATAAAAATTTTCTTTTAGTCCAAGCGGTACTTTTCTATCATACAATAGGTCTGATGCATTCCTCCATTTCAACCAACCAACTTGAATTCTACTAAAAGCATCCCCATCTATATCACCATCACTTTGAACAATAAACTTTGAGATATCTAAAATATTCACATCTTTTAATGATTTAATCACCCATAGTTACAACTCTGCCACTAGATTCAATATTACTAAAATTACATTCCATGTATTCAATTTTAGATCTACTCAAACGAAGGCCTTTAGACTCAAATGTAGACCTCCATATTTCAAGTTTTTTCTGAACTCTTTCTCTGGTCTTATCTACAAGAAGAATATCATCAACAAAAAACATAAACCAAGGTGCATCCTCCTGTAAATGTCCAATAAAAGCATCCATAATTAAATCAAAAAATATATGGGCTTAAAGTTGTTCCCTGATATAATCCAACTGAAATAGGAAAATACTTTGTCAATCCTCCTCCTATTCGAACACAAGTAACAGTTCTAGTATACATATTTTTAATGGCATGAATATAAATCATATCAACACATTTCTTCTCTAGAACTCTACAAATGACTCCTCTTGGAACCTTATCGTAAACTTTTTTCTAAATCAACAAAAATCACATGTAGATCCTCCTTATTCTCTCTTTACTTCTCCATCAAACCTCTCAATAAATGCATAGCTTCCATAGTAGACCTGCCCGACATAAATCCAAATTAATTATAAAAAATCTACATATCACATTTTAACCTATGTTCAATTACACTCACCCATAATTTTAAAGTATGACACATAAACTTAATTCTTTTATAATTTGCCAAAATACTCTTCCTCCATACCTCAGGCACCATTTTAGTTTTTAAAATAATATTAAAGAGTTTAGTAAGCCAAGAAACTACCAAGTCTCCTAAATATTTCCACACTCAGTTGGGATATCGTCAGGTCCTATTTGATTTTATTAAAGCCTCCTCAACTTTTTTATACTAATACAATAGTAAAAATAAAATGTTTTATTATTATTAATGATATTAATATCACTATGGTCGAACGTATTTTCAGAAAATTTACTGAAAAGTTTATCAAAATAGGTTAGCCACCTGTGTTGAATATCTTACTCTAAGAAAAACACTTTTTGATTTTCAGTTTTAATACACTACTTAAATTAAATCTTTACTTTTCTTTTCTCTTTATTTGGTTGGTTTATTCATATATTTTTCACCATCTATAGTATCTAATCTATTATAACGATCACCAAAGGTGAAATTTTTAACGTCAAAAATTGTTCTCTTAGACTCCCTCTGGGTCACCTTATATTTTTCTCAGTTCTCTAAATTTTACCTTTAAACCAATTTTTACAGCACAACTTATATTTTATCTTTGCACATTATTATTTAATCACCAAGTATTTTTATTTATAAAAATTTTTCCTTTTGATTCTCCAAGTACATCTTTTGTCACTTATTTAATAGTACTTGTTATTTTATCCCCCAACGAATCTGCTTTTTCATGAACATCCCAAGTCTTAAAATCTTGAAGTTTACTCATAAAAAAACTATTTTATATATTTTTTTAAATGTCTTATCTAATTATATGACATTGTTTCCTTGTATTTTTTATCTCACAACTCTTCATCTTAAAATCCAAAACTAATAATCGATATTGAGTACTTAAATTTTCACCTAGAATGACCTGACAATCTTTACATTCTCGACTTCTTTTTCTCAAAAAAAATGAACAATTTGTGTTTTATTAGATCTATTCTTATAGGTAATAATATGCTCATCTCTTTTCTTAAATAAAGTATTAGCAATAACAAAATTATACGCTAAAACAAAATCGTATATGATTCTACATTCTTCATTAATCACTCCAAAGCTATAGTCACCATGAATATTTCTAAAATCTTCTACCATTCTACCAACATGTCCATTTAAATCCCATCAAATGAAAACTTTTTCTTCAAGTGGAATCATTTGTATTATTTCTTCTAGGTCAGTCTATTCTTGTAGGCATTCCAGAATTTTTCTTTTGAACTTATATTTAAACTTAATTGAGGAGCATAACTACTTATAATATTAAAAACCTTAATATCAACAATTATCGTTAGGGCTATAATTATATCTCCAATTCTATTAATTTTTATAACATTAAGTGTGAATCCTATCTGAATACCAAATTTTAAAGCATAAACTATCAATTTCCTTAATCTTTTCTCTAACCCATTTAGTCTCTTAAATACGTAAGATATTTATCTTCCTATAAATCATAATATCAACTAATTCCAATAATTTACTTATAAAAGTATTTATATTCCGTGATTTTATCCTAATATAAGTTATAACTATAATGTATTAAAGTATTAATAACTGAAGAAATAAGCAGAAAATAGGATTAAACATAAGTAGTAGTATAATGTTCCTCGAGCACATGGTGCAAAGCATCGAATTTCCCCGGCTTCAGAGGAACTCAACCTGAGATAAAGGAAAACCTGAGAGAAAGGAAATAAGTATTGGTGTATCTGGAGGATAGTAACTGTAAATATCATTAAACATTGAATGTGGAAGATGTGCGTAAATCAGAAGGTAGGTCGATGATGTATGTGTTATCATTAATGCGCTTGGCCGTCAGAAAAGGACCATTTTTCATTGGACTGAGTTTTGAATAACTTCTTGGGGTAAAGCACTCCTTCCGGAGTCTAACCAAGACAAGATCACCAGGATTAAAAACTTTGTGGCGTCGATAACTACTCGCTTGTATTTTATAGTCTTCATTAGATTTCTCTAAAGTTAAGCAAACTTCTTGAAAGAATTTTGTGTAATCTTCCACCATTAAACTAGTAGCTTTGCTTTTACATTTAGGGAGAATGACAATGTCAACTTTGTGGTTTGGCATCTTAGTATACACAATACTAGAAGGGCATTTACTAATAGAGCGAATGGGCATTGAATTGTATTCAAATTCAGCTTGAGCGATCTTGTTCCAAACACCTCAACCTATTTCCAACTATATGATTCACCATCTTTGTTTGCTCATCTGTTTGTGGGTGATAAGTTGAGCTTTAGTCGAAGCAAGGTTCGTAGACACTTTCAAAATTCTCGCCAAAAATGATTAACAAATTTAACACCAAGATTCGAGGTGAGACTTCTTGGGATACCATGCAAACGAACAATCTCATGGAAAAAAATTCAAGCCGTGTGAAAAGCATCAAATGTCTTCTTACAACCGACAAAGTGCATCATTTTGAAGAACTTTTTTATAACAACCATCTAAAATCGATACCTCTTTTTGTTTTGGGTAAGCCCATCATGAAATTCAAGCGGAGAATTTCCCATATAGAGTCTGGAATCGATGGTAGAGCATGTAAGCAGGTGTTTTGAGCATATATAGTTTTGGCGGATAGAGTATCCATCAACAAGCCTGATGACATCTCTTCGGAGATGCGGCCAAAAAAACACTCTAATCAATACCACTATTTTCTCACGCCTCGGATGAGCTGCCAGCTTGTCTGCATGCATTTCTTTGACAAGTTACTACCTAAAGGATGTATTTGGGATGCACAATTGATTCCCTTTAAACAAATGACCATGTCTAAGTGAAAAATATGCTGTTTGAGATTGGTTGCAGCTTTTTCATGCCATAGAAAGTCTGAATCTTCAGCATATAATTCCCAAATGATGTCAAGTCCAATAATCTCAATTTGAACCTACATGAGAAGGGCTGATCTTCTATTAAGAGCATCAGCTACTCTGTTTTGAACACCAGACTTATGTTTAAATACAAAACTAAACTTTTGAGGAAGAAAATCCACCCGGCATGCATTCGGTTGATTTTCTTTGGGAATTAAGAAAATGCAAAGCACGATTATCACTGCATAGAACAAAATCCTGGTTTAGTACATAGTGTTTCCAATGTTTGAGGGCTCAAACTACTGCATAAAGTTTTTGTTCATAAGTCAAACATTTTTGCCTTGGGTCACTTATTTTTTTTGTTGAAAAACTCAACCGGACAACCCAATTGTGTGAGGACAACCCTAATCCCAATGGCTAAAGCATCTGGGTCAACCTGAAATGGTCTTTATAAATTCGACATGGCTAAAATGGGAACTGAACTCAAGACTTCTTTGATAGTATGGAAGCTATTTTGTTGTTCAGCAACTCAAAAGAGGGTTTTGGATTTAAGGCAATTGGTTACCAGGGCCATGATAAAACCAAGGAAATGGACACAAGATGAGGCAAACTCACAATTGTTTATATGAAAGGGTTCAGGCCTAACTTAAGGGCGATTTGATGATCACTTGCAACATTTAAAGATTTTAGCCATCAAAGAAGTTAGAAGCTTCCCTTTATAAAGCGTTGATAAAAAGGGGCTAGGCCATGGAAGCTTCTAATATCAACTATAGGTGAAGGGACCGGCCACTTTATGGATGTAACCTTATTTGGGTTTGTTTGAATTCTTTCTGCCGATATGATAAACTAAGGAAATGGACACTGAATTAGGCAAACTCACATTTGTTTATATAAAGGTATAACGTGTGACTACAAAGAACTTCATATATATGTTTCAGATGTTGCAAGTGATCACTATAGACTAGTATGTCATCAAAACAGACAACATAGAACCGCCCCAAGAATGTTTTGAGTATCTCGTTTATGAGTTTGATAAAGGTACACAGTGTGTTGCACAAGTTGAAGATCATGGCCTTCCATTCATATAAACCATCACAAGTTTCGAAGGCGGTTTCCATTCATCGCTGTGCCTAATTTAGAACTGATGGATGATATCCGCCACATAAGACCAATTTTGAAAAGATTATAGTTCCTGCCAACTTGTCTATCATGTCTTCCAATCGTGACGTAGGAAAGCAATATTTAAGATTAACCTTATTGATTGCTCGACTATCAACACATTCTCCAATATCCATCTTTTTTAGGCATGATAAGTGTTGATACAACACACAGACTCAGAGTTTATTCAATCATATGTTTCTTCAATAAGTCATTGACTATTTCTTGTAAGATAATATGATATTTAGGACTCAAACAATAGTGGGGCAGATTAAAAAGAAGCAGTATGTAAGAAATCAATTTGGTGGTGAATGTTGTGGAGAGAAGGCAAACCCGAAGGCAGCTCAGCTAGGGCTTGTTGAATACCTAACTGCAGGCAACGCTTCAGTAGACAATTCTCTGTTAGGTTCTGAGACACTTATTACAAGACTTGTATAAAGACTGGGTTTGTCGCTAGAGGGTTTAACTGGCATCACAGATAACAAAAGCAGCAGTCTTAGAACTCAAACCTTTCATTCGACGGAGTATGTGTCAGATCGGCAGTCATAAGTGGCTCTCAAATCAAACTGCCATGATCTTCCTAATATCATATGACATGCATCCATTAAAATTGATCTCTTACATCCATTTTGTACACAAAGTGCTTACCAACAGAGAAGGTAATGTGGACGAATCTCCTAAACAAGTAAATCTACCCTTTGATTAAGCCACCCGATCAGTAAGTTTCAAGATACTTGGTAATCTTGAGCTGCAAAGCCTGCACCACAAATTTGGAGATGTTTTCAGTGCACCCACTATCAATAAGCAGGTCACACACTTTCTCGCTGATGGTGCAGTTAGTGTGGAAGATAGCATGCCTCTATGATGGTAGGTTTTTCCGTGGTGTTAAGAGTAGCTTCTTCAGAACACATACAAGTGATTCACCTTCATCTCCAACCATATCTTCAAATTCAAACTTGTCCAGATTTGTTTCTTTCTACGGCTCTTGAATTTCAGGTTCTCCATCAAGCACCTGTAGTTGTCGAGATGGGCATCCATTGGATTTATGACCCAGTTGAAGGTAACAAAAACATTTCAAATTGGATAGTTTAGAATAAGGGTTTTCCTTCACTTTTTAGTTGCTCTTGAAGGGGGTTCTTTCACTGTTTGTTGTTGGATTTAATTAGCTTTTGGGACTGAAGAGAGCTCACCTTTAAAGTCGGAGGAGTGGTTCGGCTGCTAGTTTTCAGCAGTTTGAAGCTTATATTCCAGAAAGAATTACTTTGGGTGCTTCTATTTAGCTTCATTTCAGCTTTATAAGCTATATTTACATGTTGGGATAGTGACCAAATGGAACTAAGCTCCAAATTATCTTGAATTGTATCATGCAAACCTTTGATAGTTCGGGCAACAAGCTCGTTATCCGATTGGTTGAGGTTGTTCCATGTAATAAGAAAATAAAACTCTTCTGTATAATCACTAATTAATATCTGGCCTTGAGCACAATATTGATTTTGAACATATAGCATCTATTTAAGATTTGCGGCAAGAAAGTGTCCTCTCAACAATTGCTTCATTCTGAACCAACTGTGAACAGATCTTTCCATTCCCATCGGCGTGATTAATGTAATTGTAACCAACAAGCTTTTGCTGCCCCTTTTAATTGACATGCTACATATTTCACTTATTTTTCTGGGAAAATCACTATATATTCAAAGATAGTTTCCACTAATTTTTCCCGGTTTAAATAATCCTTATGGGAATATGTCTGTCAAAGAGAGAGATATCAAATTTCACTTGGAATTCATTACGCAATTGGTCTTGATTTGCGTACCTCCTGTAATCTACAGCTTATTTTGACCCAGTTCCTGTTCATCTGAATTGGATAGATCAAACCGTTTCTTCACATCTTTCTCGCTATCTGACTCAGGATTACTGGAAGGGATTGATCTGCGATGCCTCACGGGAAAAAAGCAAGAGTTGCTCGAATTGCAAGGATTGCAAGATTGTCGGATTTGAGACTCTGCATCTCACACTTCAAATTCCACTGATAATTTCACTGATTTAGATGTTAGGGATTCTCCTCTTTGCACGAGATTGTTCTTTGACAACCAGAGGGCTTCTAGGCTTTGAACATCGTCAATTGCCGGGAGCTTACCGCATACTGCCATCGAATCCTGATTGACAGGCTATGATACCACTATGGTGGGAACGAAATTCCTGCAGTGAGAAAACAGGAGAAAGGAACGAAGAGATAAAAAGAAAGCAGGTTTTCTTATATTTCATCTATATCCCTTTTACAATGTCTGTAAGAATGTATATGTATACTTGACTAATTATAAGTGTATTAGTTAACTATAATGCATTAAAGTATAAATAATCAAGGAAATAAGCAGGAAATAAGATAAAGCATAAGTAATGGTAAAGTGTTCCTCAAGCAAATAGTGCACTGCATCAATTAATTTTCTATTCAAGTAAATAAGATAATTGATGAGGTGCATGCCCTGTGATGAATGAGAAAAACATCTCTCAAAGGAAAGCAATATAAAAAAAAGTAATTGCTATTTTTCTATCAAACTGATAATTAATTAGGTACATTATCTTTTAATACATGAGAAAAGCATCTACGGAAAAAACATAGATAATCAAACTGCACTAGGGTTTTGTTAAAACATTCAGGATATATTAAATAATAGGGAAATTTGCATACATACCACTCAATTCTTATACATTTACATATCTAAACACGTAAACTTTCACATTTACATTTATAACACATTCGTGTGATATACTAAACATGAAAAGTTATATTAAAATTTTTAAAAATACGGGAATGTGATACTTTTTATATGATTCTAAAGATTTTAGTGCTATATTAAAGTTGGGTTGTTAGATATGTAAATACATAAGATTGGGTTGTATGTATGTAAATGCCCCTAAATAATATTGCAACAACAACAACATCCCAACATCTGCTCTTATCAAGTTAGGTAAGCAGATAAGAAATATCGCTTTTAAGTAGGTCCTGAACAACCAGTAGGGTTAAGTTGAACCAACCTGCAGTCTGTTCATCCTCAAGATCAATCTCTTGCCGAAGTGTTGCCTCCTCATTCCTAAGCTCAGTTGGTATTGGCTTTCCCTCTGCAGAATCGACCAACGAACATAAATATCATTCAAGTGATATATATGAGAAACAAATCAAAAGAGCTAAAAGAGGTTTTGGGGCGTACCTTCAAGGGCTTCCCTAATCTTTCGCTTCTTCTCATAGTACTCACGTTCCTTTCCCTCTAAGCTCTTCCGGTAGAGATACTCTCTTCTCAGCCTAATGTTCCTCCTCAACATTCCTCAGGAGTAGAAGTTCAGCGGAGAAGTGAAAATTTAGGAAACTCGAGCACTTCTGCACAAACAAATTCATAAATATTATATTTCGCAGGAGCAAAAGCATCATTGATGATTAAATCGGATGTTATTGCAATAAGAAGCATAATGGAGTAATAACAGCAAGTTCGTGTCATAAGATTTATAAGCAATACAGAAATAAGTAACAAAACTAACAATCAGTTTAATAAATGAGTATATTGAGTCAAAACGAAAAGTTAAAGATGAAACAGCATCTACGAAACTTTGTTTCCCTGGAAAAAAATTAAAAAACAAACTAGTTTTGTTGCAATTCCATAGGCAGCATCGAATTGAAATAGTTTCTAATCAGGAAGAGAGGAAGCTTGGCTATAAATAGATGAAAATCATCATTTTATTTAAAAAGTTCAAAAAGTAAAACAAAATCATTAGGAAAACAAAATTGGTCATATTATGAAAAATTTCTCAATTTGCATGTTAAAATTCAATAGAAATTAAAACTATTAGGGCCCATCTCAAGCAAACACGGATATGTTGTAGGTATCGGAGCTGTTTTACCCTAAGAAGGTAAACCATTAGAGTTTTTTATAGAAAAACTAAGTCCTAATGCTACTATAAATCAGCAATTCAATAATAAACAAGAGGTATATGTAATTGATCATGCACTCAACAATAAGAGCATTATCTTTTGCATCAAAAGTTTGTAAAATTCAACGATCATGATTCAATATAATTCTCACAAACCCAAAAGAACCCGAGTTGCATGCTATGAAGCATGGACATGATGACACGGACACGACACGATACGAGAACACGGCATAATTGAAAAAAAAGAAGGCACATGTCATAGACACGTTTTAATAATATAAAATATATTTTTTTTTTTCAATATTCTCTAATAAACATATCACAAAACAAAATAAGCAAGAATAAAATTTAACTTGCATTATGAATTCTCATGTTTATAAAAACTAATTTTCAAAATTAAAAGAATTCCTCTAACTTTTCTACTAAGTTTTACATTATCTTATTATTACACCTTGTTTAAATTAAGTTAAAATTTTAACTTTTAGAATTAGAATAAGTATAAATTCATAACTATTAATTTATTAGAGTAAAAAAAACATAAATTGACACCTACAATACTAGAGTTGCTTTGACTCCACTTAGATTCGACAAATAAAAGCTTCAATGCAACCGTTGCTAAGTTCGTGGGGTATTTGGATCAGCTTCAATGAAAAGATTTGAGTCCTGCTTAGGTTGCAACAATGAACTTACAACTTTCACTTTAGCAGGTGTAAGTTCAACTTCAATGAACAAAAGAGAACTACAACGCTTGTCTTCGATGATTACATAATAGACATTTGATGCTGACTACTAATGCTCGACTTCAACGAATATTAGATGAACCATTTATGCTCGATTTTAATGAATGTTAGAAGGAATTTCGACATGAAGAGAGGGAACGGCTTCGATTATGAGATATAATTTAAGTCATACGTATTTTTATACTTCTCTGCTTTTGTCCTGTTTTTTGTCATATCGTGTTGAGCTCATATTTGTGAAGGTGTCCAGGCATATCTCACACATGTTCAGGGCCGAAAAAATTAAAAAATATATTTTATAGTATCGAACAAGTGTCGATGTCCAATAAGTATCTGGTACGAGTACGTCACATTTTTAGAAGTGTGCGTGCTACATAGGTCACATGCATGGTTGATATTTTTGCATAAATTTAATTTTGTTCTCCAACACAAAGTTGGGTAATTCAATCAAATGATTGACACGCTCAATTGACGAGCAATCCTTTATGTAGATGTCAATATTGCTACTACAACACTTCAAGCACTTTGAGATCAATATAAAAGGGAAGAATCTCGATTTTATTAAACCATGGCACAATGCAAATTGCATCAAGCAAATAGCTATTAAAATATTCATAAATGTTAATTATTCAAAGGAAATCAATTGTGGATACCAACAACTTCGCTCCATTAAAAGTAAATCAGTCAGATGCATGTCATCAGCCTTGCAACCCACACTGGGCAAGATAAAACCTTGGCTTTTTTATAGGACCGATTTTTTTGGCCAATGCTCCAGCATGATGCCTATTGCTACAAAAGTTGTGCCAAATATTCCAAATGTACAAATAGTCTTTAAGAAGCAACACTCAAAAATTATTAAATCCAAACTTACAGGAATTATAAATATGAATTTACTAAACGCAACTTACAACCAAAAACAACCATTAAGAACCTAGAAAACTCATAAAGCCAATCATAAAAAGGATTGAAATGGTATAAATGATAACATCGTTGCTCTCAAATTCATTAAATATTTAAATTCATTTTGATATTTTGCTTGTTTTTTTAATGTAAACTTTTTCAGGATTTAAATGGAAAAACAAAAGAAAAACAGCGCACCTAATATGCATAATGTCACTACTACCAAAAAATAAGATATCCTTCGATAAATTTAAAAAAAAATACAAAAATGTAATTTCATCATTTCCCCTCAATCTTGAATTATGTCTCATTCGCCTTAAATATTGCACCATCAAATAGCTTATTAAGTTTAAAAAATAATTTATTATATTAATATACATATTATTCTAAATAATAACTTAAAAAACTAAATTTGCTTTCTGTTCTTCATAAAACTTAACAAATTTCTCTCTTTCAAGGGAAATAAAAAATGAAAAAAATAAATCGATTTGAGATAATGTGCAAAATATGCTAAATATATGCTGACATTTCTTACCGGCAATAGAGATTACACAAACAATGTCAAAGAATCAAGGCAAAAAAATGTAGAATTCTATGTCATCCTATTGGGAATTTGACAAATAGACTTCAAACTGACAAAGAAAGTGGTAGATAATGGGGGACCCAAAGTTTCAATACATCAACAGTGTATCCCTTACAATTTCATTTAAACCCCAAAATTTATTGAACGATGTAAAAATGCTCCTTTTTTTTTCCAATGAAATCGAATGAAAATGAGAAAATGAGAAAATGAACTTAATGATTGTTGAAATGAATATGCGCGGATGTTACGCTGCAACTCTAAGGAAGCCGTTTTCTCTTTCACAAGCCATTGTTCACGTACATATGTTTGCCCCCGCAAACTCCCTTTTAAGGGGCTGTTTAGTAAGCAGGATTTAAGTAGGATTTAATCAAATTTTAATGTAAATTCTTTCAAGCAGCATAAATGACAAATTGAAATTAGAGGAGCTGAAGCGCTCGAAGGCAGGAAGGAGGAGAAGCTCGAGGGTTACCTTTCTCGATTGTTTCGAGTAGGAGCGGAGATGGAGAAGAAATATAGGAGTTTCGGAGGATTTTGTACGCTGCGATCCTGTTGTTACCTTCTCAGCTAGCTCTTGTCGCTACTGTATCGCTAGGATTTCGGTGGGAAAGCTAAGCGAGGCAATGGTTTTGGCCGAAACGGTGAGTAGGGGTACGGAGGCAGGCGAGGGTTTAGGTCAAGTTTCCCGAGGTTTCGGGATTTAATTTGATTTTATTTAAGTTAAATTTATTCAGTTTAATGAATTAACAATTAATTATATGTTACAATCTAAGAATACCTATAACATTTATATATAACTATTTCATAATTAATTAATAAAATAGTAAATTATATAGTTAATATTAATTTAGTAAAATTCTAATTAATTAATAAAATATTAATTACATAATCGATACATATTTGCTCGATGTTGTTATTGTGTTGCTTCGCCTCCGACGTATGGACGACAACTTTATTATTATCAAGGATGAACTCTATAAGAAGGCCTTTGTTTGTCCTTACTCAACTAACTTCCCCTATCTGAAGCTGATTAGGCTCTGCGCAAGGTTCATTCTAGGATATGTGGGGAGCACATTTGGGATATGTGGGGAGCACATTTGGGGTAAAGCTCTAGCCCTGAAGATAATGAAAAAAGATTTCACTAGCCCATGATCAAGTAATATGCGAAAATCCAAGATTTTGAGAAAACTTGAGAGTTGGTAGAGATTCCAAGGTTTTACTAGCCCATGACATAATTCCATGGCAGAGGGAGGAGCGGCCTTAGAATCTCAGCTATCCTCTTCCTCCAAAAAATATAGTAGCAATGCAGTGGATCGCATACTAGGCAGGGCTATAGCTTTATCAATTCGTATGTTAAAATCTATTGTAAACCATAAAGATTTATGGCCTTATCAACAAGGAAGAACAATATTGAACTTATAGGTGAAGAAAAAGTAGTCTATAGAAAACATGCAAATAATTAGGGAGATAAGAATTGAGGGGATTTAACTTAAGAGTTGCTAGGGTGACAGGAAGAAACACTTACTAAGTTAAACCAAACTTGGTTACACACTCGGAAGAGGATAACCTAGATTCATGCTTCTATTATCAATAGTCACATTAGATTTTTAGTATCATATCCTATATTTCCACTTATGCACTCACAAGAGATTGGTAGCTTTCATATCTTGAATTTCACCAAACCAATTAAGTCTATATAGGGTTAATTTAGACTTAGCATTGTAATCTAAGAGTAGCTGTTAGAAAATCACCCTTTATTGACCTTCCAAACTAGGCCCTGAAAATAATAGACTAAAACTTTGCCTTTGGAATTAACTACTTCACTTCTCTGTTGGATTGACAGTACAGACTCATTTGAACCCTATATTATTGAAATGATATCTATGCTTGTGTGAGAAACCCAGTGTGTAAGAATATCTAATATTAAGGAATTAATCAATTTACTAAGGAGTGGATTGACAATTACCAGGACTTACATTATTGTGACATAACACGCTTGTGGGATCAAGTTTATGGAGTTATTAATGTCGAAGCGTTGACAAAAAAACTTTAAGAGGATTTTAGTTGAATCTGAAAGGCTTAGATTTGAAAATAATAGTGTTATTATCTAGTGTGTTTAATTATTATGTGTTATTTTAAAGAAAATACAAAATTATTTTTGAGTGATTGAAGTACTAGATATCTATCCTATTAGTTAAGTCTTTAGAGTTGAATGCATAGTTCAGATGCAACAGACCTTAAATTATACAACTCGGAACTAGAGAGAAAACTTTTAGAAGGATTAGGAAGCAGAAAGACTCCAAAACTTTGTTGTAGAAATGACGGATCAACAAGTTAATGAAGATTTAGTCTTGGATTAGAATGTTAATAGACCTTTAAGGGCTTATGTGAATCATGCAGTGGATAAAATTCACTTAAGTATACAAACCCTTGACCGTAGAGGCAAATACTTTCTAACTTAAGCCAATAATTATTCTGATGATGCAAAATAATCAATTTGGAGGATCCCCGTCTGAAGACCCTAACTTACATTTAACTAGTTTCTTAGAACTCTGCACCACATTCAGGTATACAATGTCTCTAATGATGTTATTAAACTTAGACATTTTCCCTTTTCCCTGAGGGATAAAGCCAAAATGTGGCTTAATTAATTAACATTAGGTTTAATTAGAACGTGGGGGGATTTAAGCTATAAATTTCTAGCTAAGTATTTTTTATCATCTAAAACCACTCAATTGAGTAATGATATCATGTCATCCTGTCAACCTGAAGGTGCATCAATTTATGAGGCATTGTCTGATTAGCTTATTATTCAAACTTTCTATTACATATTAGTTGGATCTTTAAGAGCAATCATGGACGCTGCCTCTGGTGGTTCACTTATGTCGAAACCATTTAAGGAGGCTTATTCACTTATAGAGGAGATGGCCAACAATAACTTTCAATGGCCCTCCAAAAGAGTAAACACCAAAAAGGTAGCAAATGTTCAGGAAATTGATGTGCTAACTATTTTAACTTCATGAGTAGTAGCTATTGCAAGAAAGTTAGATCATGACAGAACGAGTCAACTTCAAGGACCTTCATTCATTGATGAAAATTCATTTGGGCAGTTGACTGATACCAACTCTTTTGAAACTATCCTTGCGGTACGGTAAACAATCACTCAAATAACTCATATTCCAATTATTAGAACCTTAGCTGAAAGAATCATGCTAACTTTAACTGGAATAACAATTATGGAGGAGGAAACCAACCATGGGGAAATAATCAAGTTAATCCTAATGGTAATTGGAATAATCAAGGTAATTCTAACTTTAGACGTTCTTTTCCTCTTAGATTTAACTCCAACCCACAACTTAAGAAGAAGAAGTTATCATTAGAAGATGTTGTTCTTCAAATGGGGTGTCAGCCGCACAGTCAAGGCCTTGCAATTAGGAATATAGAAAACTAACTTGGAAAATTGCTAACTCACTCAGCAATCTTCATCAAGGGATTTTTTCTGGTAGCATCGAGTTGAATCCTAAGGAGAAGAATAATGAGCAATTGAAAGCAATAAAGTTAAGGACTGGAAGGGAATTAGAGGATATGTTTCAAAAGAACGCTGAGTTGAGAAAAGAGGAAGAGGAGACCAAAAGACCTATGGAAGAAATTACTAAGGAATTTGAAACACCTAAGGAGAACCCGACCCAAAATTTAGGAGACCTTAAACTATGTTATAGGGATCCATTTCTTATAGCTTTGAAGGAAGACATTAATATAAAAATAGAGAAAATCATTGGAAGGATATTAGATTTAGAAAGAACCATTAGGAACAATAATCTAAATCAACCCTCTACATGCCCTAAAGATGATTATTATAGAGCTGAGAAGGATAAGTTGCAAGGAAAACTGAAATTTGAAGATTTAGTAGAAATTCTAAGATCAACAAATGATTCGATGATTGATCAGGATTACTAAATCACAATTTTAATCCAGGAGGAATCCTTATTCATCGGGCTGACAACATTAAATCTAGCGCTTCTTAGGAGGCAACCCAAGGTACATATGTGTTAGTTTGTTCTTGAGTTGTGAATATTTGTAGTATATTGTGTTCGTCGTATGTGTGGCTTGGATTGTTCGATGTTGATTGTGGATGTTAGGATTGTGATTGGATTGCTTGAATGTATGTCAGTAGAATTAGATTTGATGTTTATCTATGTTTAATTTTCACTAATGTCGTTAAGTTACTGATGTATTTCCTTTTTATTGGTAGTACAGGACATTAGTTATCATTGTTTGTAAATTTAAAATATTTTCGGACAAAGGTTTTGGTTCTTTTAATTATTTCTATACTAATACAGGCACTGTTACATTGACTTTCTTCAGTTTAATTTTCATTCTAGCATGTGTAGGTTAGATTTACTTTTTATTGCATATTGTTTTGTTCTGATGAATACGTGAAAATATTTCTATCAAACATATGTGATAGATTGTTTTTCTAAGCTGTTATATTTCTTCCTTCTTATATTTCTTATATTGAATACTATACATTTTAAAAATCAAGTTTTGGGGGGAGGAAAACCTTTTAAAAGCTTAACTTTATTTGTCCAAAGCAGCTTACATATAAAATTGATATCACTTTAAAATAACTTGCAGTATGTGGTGTTACCATTAGAGTGCTATAATTTTGATTTTAGGGATGTTATTGAAGACTTAGTTAAAATTTTTGGTAAAAAGGACCGCGCTAAAGTTAAGGTATTTAGTACGAGATAATAGGAATATGATTTTACTATTTATAGTAGGAAAGAATTGTACTTTTAAAAAAGTAATATTCTTAGATATACATTTTATAAGAATTGAGTCTCTGTTGAAAGAAATTTTAATTTAATACTGATAATTTTAAAAGTAAAGGAAAGTGGTGAGTTCTAAACTTTAGGAGGAGGATAGTGAAATTGAAAACTATTAAAAGCTATCCAGATATAGTAATCCTCAAATTAAATTAGTAAGAATTGAAAATGATCCTAACAAAAAAGAAAAGAAAGAAAAGTAAAAAGAAAAAAAAAGGTTATGAAATGTGAGGAGAAGGTTGAGGAGAAGCATAATCAAAAATTGATTTCACTTAATTTTTTTTAAAGGAAAATATTTAGATAAGATCTGAAGTTTATTTTTATTTTAAAAAGTATTAATCAAATTTGCATAGTTAGAGTGCTTAAATTCTAGTTTATACTTTTTAGGAATCCCAAGTTTGATAAATTATAATTATTTTTGAAGTAGATAGAAAACCAGGATCCCTAAGTTAAATATTAAATACGCTTTTGCCCTAGTCCTAGCTCGGTTCACTAGAATTTCCCCTAAGTTTCACTATGACATTCCTAAAGCAAAATTGTAAGAAATCTTGAAGAAACCCACAACCACAAGTCAACAACTTTGGTTTTTAAAAGTTAGTGTTACTTGAGGACAAGTAACGTTTAAGTTTGGGGGATTTTGATATGTCTTTTAGCATGCTGCTTAATTTTCTTTATTATATTTAGCACATGTTTTTTAATGAAATTATAATTTGAAGAAGGGTATTTTTATGTTTATGTTGCACGTGTAATGGATAGAACTCTTGGAGTGAAGCAGGATTGAAAAGGATAAAAAAATAGCTGAATGGAGAAAACTTGGATTTCACATTATTGGTGCCTAGGTGACGGATTCTGGGTGCCAAGGCACTCCATTCAAGCGCCCTAGCGGCCGGATTCTGGGTACCAAGGAATTCCATTCAAGCACCCTAGCGCCTGCTTCTGGGCTTCTAAGAACTAGAACTCTATGCATTCAACCGAGAAGGTGACACCAAGGCATGTCCATTTTCTGCAGTTGTTGAACCGTGAGTTTGGGAGTTATTTGATGGATTTTTAGCATATAAAGAAGAGACTTTTTGGCTTTTCTAAGTCTTGGAATTCTTCAGGAAGGCTAAGGGGTCGTAGATAGGAGTACAAACTGTAGATTTTTTGCCTTTTCTAGAGATATTGGAGGGGCAATTGAGTGAGTCCTATTAGGGAATTGTATCAGCATTGCAAGGAATAATAGGAGGCTTTGTTGGAGGGATTTTCATCTCTTTTTCATAAGAAAAAGCTAAGTAATGTGTTCTTTATGGTCTTGTATTTGTTGTTAACACATATTTAGTGGATTGCTTTGATTTAATAATGTTTTATGTTGTGCTAAACATGCTTTATGAGTAGAATTCTTGCACTTTTCTCTTATAATAATTAGGTTGAATTTGTATGATGATGATTACTATAGAATAAATATTGTAATCTCAATGTGATGGTTTTTACTTCGTGCATAATTTACCTATCAATCTGATCAATTGGTATGCTAAAATTTATTGTAAACCATAAAGATCCGGGAGGGCTATGACTTTGTTGACCTCATTTTTTGTTGAGGTTTAGTTTTTCCTCTTTAGTAGCCTAGGGTTTGGCCATAGGACTTTTCCTGTTGACTATTCCTAGAAAACTAGACATAGAACCCTCACCACTAGAAATTCCAAACTCTTCTCTACTCAACTTGAAGTTCCACATATTGCTCTCAACCTCTAAATACTTAATAGGTGGGGTCACTGTGGGGGAAACTCAAGATGAGTCACCCTTAGGATTGCTGGACCTTAAGGTTGACCTTGGCTGTTGGTCTGGAACTAAGGCACTCACTACACTTATCTGCACCCACAATCACTCACAACCCTGAACTCAAATTTCTAGCCTAGATCCCTTGATCTTTTGGGATACTCATATAGATGGTCCTTTAAACCTACTAGTCCTAGGGCTATGGTTTAGCTAAAGACCACTATGTAAAGGACCCAAAATGGGGTTTCCATTGGTCCATGGCTTGTTGGTAATGATTGGTACCTCAACTCTACCAAAATACCCATCTTGGCCTTTTACCCCTAAAACACCCCCAAATTACCAAAATACCCCTCCATAGCTCAAAATCCCAAAAATTCTCAGAAAATTCCAATAAATCCTAAATATTCCCAATTTCATTTCTCTTAACTAGCACATGACCCAATTTGATTAATTTGACGATCTTTAACCAAAACCCCCAAATTGCCCTTTAAAGACTCAAATTTCCCCAAATCCAACTCAAATGTCCATTAATTTGATCTCAATTGACCCCAATTCCAATCCTAAACTCAAATTCACTTTTGATATGACCAAACTAAACCAAATCCAAGCTCAATTGGTAAATGATTTGAGCCCAATTCTGACCATATGACCTAATCTCACCAAGTTGAACTCATAACCTAGTCAATTACCTAGTCAATTGGCCTCAATTAATCAATTAATGTTGAAAAATCTTTATGACATTCCTATACATCAAAATCAACCATTAATTGGTATTGGTAAAGTCTCAAATCCATTTGATTTTGCCTTAAATCCAAAATTCCCAAATTTAGCCCCAAATTGGCTAAGTCCCCAAATTTCACCCAATTGATTG
>NW_018165430.1:125378-125689 GCF_001263595.1 Phalaenopsis equestris
CCCCCAAAGGGCCACAAAAAAACCCCCCCCATAGCCATTAGTTTGACTTAGCGACCAGTTCAAACACCATAAAATCACCTAAATCAAGCCATGGACCAAAGGTCCCCCAAATTAAGGGATCTTATTTCCAAAAATGCACATGCTTAAGATATCTTTGCCAAATCCAAGCACATTTGCATTAAATTGTTGTGATGGATTCCTCTGGGTTCCCTGAGCTCCTAGCCACCTCCCCCTGGCCGGCCGGCCAGAAAAGCCCAAAACCGAGAGCCACCCTCATGGCACCTCACCCAAATCAAACCTAGAGGATAACT
>NW_018165430.1:125703-127107 GCF_001263595.1 Phalaenopsis equestris
CTAGAGGCCAGCTCATCCAAATCAAACTATGGAGCTCCTCTGCCCTCCACCTAAGCACCACATTACACCTCCTAATTGGCCATGACAGCCACCATAACCCCATTTTTATGAAAGGCCACCTCCATGGCCGTTAAAGAGTGTGTTAAAATTTCCTTAGAGAGGCCTCTCCAAACTTCACACAGAGCTTCCCTAAAATCCCCTCAGTGCATTCCAACCATTTTTCCTCATCCATTCCCATTGCCAGAGCTCAATTTTGAGCTTGAAACCTTGTCGAAAACCAGGACAGAACCCAATACACCTCCCCAGTCCATCAAACACAAATTAACTTCACCCACACCTTCACAATAGTGAAAGAAGCTAAAGCCCCATCAGATCCCCCTTCCACAAAGCCTCTACCATAGCTCTTGACCAAAACCTGAAATCGAGCTTGGTCGAATTCATACCTAGGCCTTACACCAAGACCAGGGACTCAATCCCTAGCCGCCTTGGACCCTAGCAAACGTGTCGAGTACCTCTGATTGAAGCCTCTCTTCTCAGAGCAAAGGTATAAAACTTCTCCTCCTCCCGAGCTTATTTTGATTCTCCATTTACTTAAGCTTGATTTCATGGTACCTTAACTGTATGGATGTGTTCGTCTCACTTAGATAATTCTGCCTCCTCTAGGTATACCTACCTACCTACCTCCCTGAATTGAGTCTATGAGTCTAGGCTGAGATCTTAAGGTTTTAGTGTGAACAGGCACGGGATCATTCTATCGGGGACGAAGACGGGGAGCCGTTCGATCAAGCGTGTATCAAATGAACGGAGGAGATCGAGCCGGAGCGCTTCGGGACATAAACAACAGGCCGAGTCAGCAGCTACGTGGACGACAACATCCAACCAGAGTGTGCCACGCTTGCCTTCAGAGCTGCCTAGGATCTAGTCAGCACACGCTGTTTAAATAGTAAATATGGCTTTTTTCTATTTATTTAAATACCCTTAACTTAGAAAATTCATAACTTTGTGTAGAAAAATCACAAAAATAAAATAAAAATATCCACTTGCTCAGTGAAAAAAGGAGAACAATGGGGAATAAATTTGAAGACCATGTTATGCATATTTTATTTTTAATTAATTAAACACTATTTTGAATCATTTGATTCTCCATGCATAATGGCACATTACCTTGGCTTGGAATTTTAACATGTTTTAGCCTCTGTCAGGGGAAGTATTCTCTGATTTTTCCAAAGTCAGAGGAGCTTCCTATACAGAGACCCATATTTTTCAAGTTATTTAACACTATTTCTTTAAAATAATCATGGAAATTAGCATATTGGTTATAAAATCCTAAAAAAATTTTGGAAGGTCCACCATGACTAGAGAAACCTTTGGAAATAATTTCATGGGTCAAGTCATTTAAAATAT
>NW_018165430.1:127597-128562 GCF_001263595.1 Phalaenopsis equestris
AAAAATATAAAATTTGCTCCTCTGAGTTCTCTGACCTTAGAGAGATTTTTCAAAAATAGAAAACTTAATTTTCACCTCCCAAAATATTTTATTTTTATTAAATAACCCAAAATTTAAAATAATTCTAATAAATCACAGAAAATTCAAAAAATTATGAAATTTGGTCCAAATGCTTATTGGTGTAGGTCTACCTACAGTAAAAATTTCAAAGAATTGTAATTTACCTTGGTCAAGTTAGGAATTTTCTTTGAAAAATCCTATTTTTGCATGAAAATAATTACATAAATTAAATTAAATTTTGAAAAATCACATTTTCTCCTCTTATGTCTCAATTGACCCATGAATGAGGTAGAATAAAAATTTTAAAGTCATTTGAATTGAATTTGACAAATTATGAAGTGTTAGAGCCTTAGGGGCAAATGTGTAATTTTGGAAATCTTTAAATAACTTGATTTTTGATCTCCACTGTGATTTATGATCCAGAGAACTCATCATAAAAATTTCAAAAGTATTTTGAGTTCATTTGACACATTAAGTTGATTTTTAAAGATAAATACCACTTTTAACACTTAAATGATTTTTAAAAATCAAAATATAACTTAAAAAATTATGAAACTTAGTTTTTTGAGGTCTCTGTGATCAGGGGTATTTTGTAAAAATAAAATTATATTTAAAATAAATATTTGATTTTTAGCCTATTCTAAATATTTAAATAATTAAAAATTCATAAAAATCACAAAAATAATAAAACTCATGAAAACGTTCTAAATTGTTTCCTAATCACTTAGGAACAATTAGAATATTTTTCTTGAATCACTAAATAAAGATATTGAATTTCAAAGCTTAAGAATAATTTTTAAAAGGCTAAAAATGAATTTTCACTAAAATAATTCCAATAAATCAAGGAAAAATTAAAAAAATATAAAATTTGCTCCTCTGAGTTCTCTGACCTTAAAGAGATTTTT
>NW_018165430.1:128985-129274 GCF_001263595.1 Phalaenopsis equestris
TTAATTGACCCATGAATGTGGTATGATAAAAATTTCAAAGTCATTTGAATTGAATTTGACAAATTATGAAATGTTAGAGCCTTAGGGGCAAATGTGTAATTTTGGAAATCTCGCCTTAATTAACATTTAGGCCTAATTCAAAGAGGGGAATGGGTAACCTCTAATATTAATCAATTCATTTGATATTTGGAACACAAGAGGTTAATTGGTAGAAACCAATTTCATTTTCCTCATTAAAAAGATAAGTTAATAAATTTCTAAATTATTAAAATTTGGAAGTTTATTAAAA
>NW_018165430.1:130032-136127 GCF_001263595.1 Phalaenopsis equestris
ATGATCGGGAATCCCTCGGAGGAGGTAACCTACGGTTGCTAACGAGGCTTCCCACGGTGTAAATGAGAACATGGAACTCATTAAGTTGAGTTTAGTAAGTTCATTCAGACTAAGTGAATCCATGAAAAAATAGTGATGCCAGAACGAGGGAACCGTAGGATCCTAACCGGTGTCGCTCTAATAAACTTTAATATGCCCTCATAAAATTTAAAGAACTTCAACCATAGGGCCACCTGATTTGACATTATAACTTGACACGCTAGAAAACTCAAACTCGTCGCGGCAAGGAGCTTGGAGCTAGCATGGTGGGTAGCACGACCATCTTCAACAACAAAAATTATCTTCTCCAGCTAAATCAATCTTCCTTTCTTAGACTTAAACAACAAAGCCATAGGACTTCGAGGTTTCTTGCTTATGCAACGTAAATCCTCACCTTATCTTTAGGTCTTTGCATAGCCCTGCTATATAATAAAAGCCCTAACTCATTTTAGGATTCCGATGTTGTCGTTTGTCACGACCTAAATCCTCATATCTTCCAGGCTATTTGTGTGATCATTTCACACGAATGTAAGCCCTAACTAATAAAATTGGCAGGATGAAACACCCAAGCTTTTTTTTCCTAAAAACTGAAACCAAACATTAAGATAGCTTGGGAAGTCACCGGGGTTCTCCTCTGGATCCATGACATCCCCTAGTTCCTCTTCCTTTGGATTCTACAAAGAAATGTTCCAAATTTGAACCAATCCCCTTTCACACCTCTATATCCGATTTCGTTGAAGAGTCCTACCCCTTGAAATTCCTTGAAGATAATGTTTCTTGATTTTTATCAAGAGTCTTAGGTGGCTTTGGTCATTTAAGATGTAATTAACTATAGGGGCTTGCCCTTATAGGAAGCATGTCCGAACCCAGCTTAATATAAACCCTATTTAATTCTTTATATTAAATAGGGGAACTTGTCGGCAAATACAAAGGTTTTGCAGACCAAACGAACGTCATACTTTCCTTAGTTTATTTGATCGAGCCCATCCTCAAGTCTTGTGTTTATTCTTTGGGATAGATACAAGATTTAAGGTACAATGCTCTTTCATTTTAAACTATGAAAAATATGGGGTCAGTTTGATTTCATACTTCAACGTCCTTCCGAAGCGGGCGACGAGATTTCGATTCCGGCGACCGACAACTTCTTATGGGCAACCCCACAAACCAACCTGAAATAACGTCGACGGACTTTATCAACTAGGAAGAACCACATTGAACTTATGGGTGAAGGGAAAGTAGTCCATAGAACAATGAAAATAGTTAGGAAGATAAGTTTTTAGGGGTTTTAACTTTAGAATTTCTAGGGTGGCAGGAAGAAACACTTACAGAGTTAGACCAAACATTATTACACACACAAAAAAGGGTAAGCTAGATTCATGCTTCTATTGTCACTAGCCACATTAGATTCTAAGTATCCTATCCTACATTTCCACTTATGCACTCACAAGAGATTGGTAGCTTTTATATCCCAAATTCACCAAACTAATTAAATCTATATAGTGTTAATTTAGACTAAGCATTGTAATATATGAGAATCGACCTTCCAAACTAGCCCCTGAAATTAACAAATAAAATCAAAACAATCAAAAAATCAAAATTTCAAGCTTCAAGTTCAACCTGGTCATGTTTTGTCTTCTCGACCTATCACTAGCATCACTTCTTTTGACCAAAAATTTCCTTCCTCAAGAACTTGGGGTCCTCTTTCTTGCATGGAAGAGGTTAGCTAGTTGTATCTACATAAAAATCACACTCTTCTTTGTCTTTTGTTGGGGTGAATGAGGGTTGGTTGGTTCTATTGGAACTGCACCTCCTTTCACATGGACATTTCTTCAATCAGCACTTGAGTTGAATGTAAGTCCCCTGACATTCCTTCTCATTCTGATTTCTTCTTACAAACATTTTTTGCACTGCATAAATTTCCAAAAACTCCACACTTCATAAATTTTCATAAATCTGTGCACCAACATTTTCACCAAAATCCGTACTTCATAAATTTTCATAAATCTCTGCACTCACATTCTTACAGAAATCAATACTTCATAAATTTTCACAACAAGTCTCTGCACACACATTTTAATAGAATTCTACATTTCATAAATTTCCACAAATTTACCATAAACCTCTATAAGATTTAACATCAACATTGAAAATCTCTGTACTCATAAGTTTCATAAAGTCCACACTTCATAAATCTCTACAAATCTCTGCATTCACAAATCTCAGCAAATCTTCGCAAATTTTTGCATTCACAAATATCAGCAAATTCTCCACAACTTTACATACTTCACTAATCTCAACAAATTCTGCACAATTTTGCAACTCTACAAATCTCAGCAAATCTTCATAATTTTACAATTTCATAAGTCTCTAAATCTTCACAATTTTTCACAATCTCTGCATTCACAGATCTCTGCAAATCTCCATAATCACCATAATTTCATAAATTTATGCATTTCACTAATCCTTCTCAGCACTCAATAATCAGGATAGGCCTAGTCTTATTCTTTCTCAACACTCAACCATCAGGATAGGCATAATCCTATTCCTTCTTAGCACTCAACAATCGGGATAGGCATAGTCCTAATCCTTCTCAACTCTCAGCAATCGGGATAGGCATAGCCCTATTTCTTCTCAGCATTCAGCAATCTAGATAGTCATAGTCCTAATCCTTCTCAGCACTAAGTAAACGGGATAGTGATAGTCCTAATCCTCTCAACACTTAGCAATCGGAATAGGCATAGCCCTAATCCTCCTTAGCACTCAACATTCGAGAAATGTATATTCCTAACCCTTCTCAACGCTCACTACTTCTTGGATTGGATGTAAGTTCTAGTGCTTTCCTCTCCAATCAAGCAAAATTTCTTAGACTGCTCTCAAGTTGGATGTAAGTCCCTGGGCTTTCCTGTTTGACCTAGTAATCCTATCAAACACTCAACAAGAAATTTTCAACAACTTTCACCCTCAAAATCTCAAAACAAAAATGAACAAAATTCCAAAAAAAAATCAAATTGATAAAAAACAATTCCGCACAATACAAAGTAAAAAAATAAAACAAAATAAATCAAATCGACATTCAAATTTGAAATCTTAAATTCACAGCAACAAATTGAAAACACACCTGCTAATCCCCAGCAAAAACTTCTCAAAAATTTCAATTCAAATTCTTCCTTGAGTTGGGATTTCCCGAGTGGGAACCCCAACTCAAATTCCATATCAAATCCAAAGATGTTGGTTTTAATGATAGCTTTGGTCAACACCAATATGCGTGGTGTGCTTTTCAATACGCTGCACTTATTAGGGTGGTCCATTTGCTCACATCTTTTTTGTGAGGTCAAGTTTTCCTCTAAGGATTCAGGATCTAGCCATCAAATTTTTCCTTTAACTGTCCTAGAACCTTAATGATGGGACCTAGCCCATTTAGAAATTCAAACCACTTCCTAGCTAATTTTTTAGTTTCACATGTATTGTTTTTGACCTCTAGCACTTGAAGGTTGAGAACAACATGAGGGAGCTCAAAGAGATTCTCCATAAAACCATTAATCCCTAGGATGGTCTTGTTCACACTTCATTCATCCTCACCAAATTTCACAAACCTAAACCTATCCTAAATTTCCCAAAATTACCTAGGTTAAACTTAATCTTGTCTAAATTTAAAATCAAACTTAAAATCCAAGTCCCAAGAATCCCAAATCCAAAGCTATATCCATTACACATCAATTTGCCACCTCAATCACCAATACCTCAATTTTTGACAAAATCCCCCAAAATTCCCAAACTACACCTAAAATTGATTCAAACCACCAAATTCTCCTCAATTCCATCAAAATCTAACTCCAATCTAAATCTTATCTGATTTTAAGTCCAAAATACAAATTTTCAAATTCAAACCCAAATCCATCTTAAACCCAACATAATTTCATCAAATCCCAAGTTTAAATTGAATTTTCTCTAATTGATGATTCCTAAAAGTTCATGAGGTCTCCAGTTGGCTTTTACCATGTGAATGTGAGTCAAATAGGGTTGGAAATGAGTTTAAGTCCACTTGTGCTTAATTTGGGCTATACACGAGTCAATAATACCACTAAATTATGTTCTAAACCCCCAATAACACCAAATACCACTGCGTCCCCAAGCCAAATAGCCCCACAACCAAATTCCCTCAATATTACCTCCAAACTGCATCATAAACATCAAATACCACCAAAATACTACCACCATAATATCCCTAATAACAAAGCCTTCACGCCCTGCCATAACGCCATAGAACAACGATGTCGTACCGTAATAACACTACATAAACACCTCAATACCACCAAAAATAACACCAAACTCTAGCCCCACGTGACATACACCCGCGTGTCACTCGCTGTCCTATAGTTCCTCACCAATACTACCAAAATACAACTGAAATCATCCCGTCGATAACACCTTCGATGTGGAACCGCGGTAACACCAAAGTACATTCATAATAGCACCGCCAATAACACTCTACCATAGAATCGTGGTAACACTTCAGTACTTCTGTAATAACACCTACAATAACACCGTCTATAGTGGAACCGTAATATCCCCTCAATATAACCATAATAACACCCAAAATAACACTGCAATAACCCCTTTAAGAGTGTTAAAGGCTTTGAAACACTCTTGGTCAAAATTAAATAGGACATCATTTTCCAAGAGACGACATAAAGGTTTAGTAATTTTAGAAAAATATAAATCTAACATGTCCAAGAAAACTTCAAACTCCCCTCACATCAGTGGGTGGTGGTGGTTTTTCAATTACTTACACTTTATCTGAGACTACTTTCATCCATTTCTCAAATATCTACTTCCATCCTTTTCTTAATTGACATGTCTCCTAATTGAGAACAAGATTAGTCTACTCATAACATTTAAGCACATTTGAAAGATGATCTAGACATGAGTCAAATGTAGGGCCAAACACTAAAAAATTATCCATCAAAACTTCTTTTCCTTTCTCAACCAGGTTGTTAAAAATTGACATCATGCAGCATTGAAATGTTGTCGGTACGTGATATGCCTAAAATATATAGTGTTTTTAGACACATTTTTATACCTATTTTTGAGATCTTGCGCTTTAATGGAAGGTTTTTTTGTGTTTTTCTTTTCGGTACAGGTAAAAAGGTGAAAAATGCTTAAAGGAGTGAAAAAGGATCAAGTTTGGATCAAATAGGTGAAAAATGTGCAAAAGTGTTTTGGTGTCTAAGCGCCAGATCCGACACTTAAGCGTCAGGTAAACAGAGAAGGCTGCGCCTAAGCATCAGAGGCCCCGTGATTAAGCGTTAGTGACAGTTATTGGACGATTAAATTCAGTTTTTATGAATTTTGTTGAGGTTTTTGAGGCACCTATTGGCTTAATAAGTGATTACAACCACCATGGACGAAAATTATTGCGAAAGGTAGTATCTCTTGGGGAAATACATTGAATCAAGACACATTTTGAAGAGATACCAAGATACCTTTTGGAGAATTATAAAAGAAGAAAGATTGAGACTTTGAAAGAGGTCCTGAAAGTACTGGGAAAGTTTTGAAAGTTCAAAAACTGGGGAGTTAGTTGGAGAGATTTTCAGGCACCATATATTTATCTTTTTTTTATTTTAGTTTTATATTGAGAGTGTTGTAAAAGAGAAGAGATTCAAAGAAAATTCAAGAGTTTGGCGGAGGACTTGAGATAAGTTTTTATCTTTTATTTTAAACTACTTTTTGTTTTAATTGGGACTTGTTATTGGTTTGACAATGATTTCTACTTTTAAACTAAAGTGTGGTTTTTTATTCTCCATGGATTCTGAGTAGTTTTCTTTATCTTTCTTCTTAAAATTATAAATAATTAAGTATTGGATGAAAGTTGTGGAAAGTATTAATCTTCAATGTTGGAAGAGGTTGTGATGATTTAAATTCATGTACTTCATTTACTTCTTGATTTGGCCAATCCAGATGTTAAAATTTGTTGTGAGAACATGTAAGAACCGGGATGGTATTGTCTCAGTCAATAATTGGAAAGAATCACATGAGGTTGTATGAATGAGACTGTA
>NW_018165430.1:136388-137587 GCF_001263595.1 Phalaenopsis equestris
AATATTATTGCTCCTATTTGGCACAACATAACATGTATACTTCCACAATAGAATTCCTATAATTATTACTGATTCATGATTAGGAGAAATATATTTTCATATTTAGTGATTTTCTTCTACAAAAACTTAAGTTATCTTTTTAAGTTTGTACTATTTTTGTCAAAATATAAAAATTGCCAAAAATATTTATACTTTATTTACTGCGAAAACATCTTTAGTTTAAATAATTGTCATTTTAAAAATAGAAAGTTTTCCAAAAAGTGCATATTGCATATCTTCCCTGTGAGTTCGATATTCAGGTCTTAATAAAAAAATCATATATTATTTCAAATTTAGTCATCATGAAAGATCACTTTCCTTTACCCTTTCTAGATCATTTGTTGGATAGGCTGGCTGGCCATTCAAATTTCTGCTTGCTAGATGAATATTCTGAGTATCATCAGATCCTCATAACTTTTGAAGATTAGGAAAAGACAACAGGCACAAGTTCATATGATAGTTTCAATTTTCAAAGAATGCCCTTTGAGTTACATAATGCACTGCTACATTTCAGTGGTGCATGATGTCAATTTTTTTATGACTTAATTAAGAAGGGAATATAAATTTTTATGGATGATTCTTCAGTATTTGGCCCTTCATTTGATACTTTCTTGGATCATTGACAGCGACTTTTTATATGCTTAAAATAAAATATAAATATGGACGTAATAAATATTCAATAATTGTAAAGTCACACTTATCAACGCAAGTATACTATCACTCAAGTAATATAGGGCTCTAATGGAGTCCTCGATATCGATCCCATAGGGAGTGGTTAAAACTGCGGACTAAGATTTTAGAAAATCAATACTTTAATCACAACAATAAAGTTCAATTTGATTATCTGTCACTAATATGCAATTGAAATAAATAGATAATTATAATAACTATTAAATAACTAATGATACTAAGGAGGGTTTAATTGTGATATTCAATATATAAGAAAGCATCCTTCTCCTTGTCAAGAAATTATAGTGAATGAATAGAGTGAATTAGTTCAATTTAGATTGTGTCAAATAGGAGCATACCTATCTTTTACCCTTTGGTCCAAGCATAAAAAACATTGACTAATCCTACGCTTGTTTACTGAATCTGCGGCTAGGCTGGAGGATACCGACTCTCACTTCGAAGCTCCCACGTTCCCCTCACCTAAGGGCTAA
>NW_018165430.1:138121-138504 GCF_001263595.1 Phalaenopsis equestris
GTCATGCAAGCTACAACAAGTAAATAACTTATCTCTAATTTCTCCCCAAGAACACCCCTCGAAGTTTCTCTGAATCTATTCCTTTCTTTACAGCACACGGAATTCCTCTTCGAAGTAGCAAGGAGGAAGAAATCTCTCACTTTCCCTCCACTCTTACAATCTCTCAAAGAATTCCTCACAATTGTTACACTCTATTGGAAATTCTATATGCTAATGGAACCTCTCTAACCTCCAAGGCCTCTAAACTCTCTTAATTTTCGGCCAAAATGTTCTTTTAAAGTTGTGGATGAGCTTTCCCAAGAGTTGCCTAAGCATCCCTTCAAAATTTGGCCTTATCCAAAGCTTGAGTAGGCATAACCGTTGATCTCGCCATCGGCGGCCTC
>NW_018165430.1:139410-139870 GCF_001263595.1 Phalaenopsis equestris
GCCTTCTCAACATTTCTACTTCACCTGATCTGTAATATTAGGAGCTTTCTACACATATAAATCATTAGAGGAATTTCTGGGTAATGAAATTTTGAAATAAGTATAAAACTAAAACATTAAATAAGCACAACATTTCCCAACACAACTATAATACTAAACAATTAAAAGTAAAATGCGAAATTAAAATCACATTACAATCCACAATTCTACTCAATATCTATTGAACTACACATGCACATTTAACTATAACACTAACTTTGTAACAAAGAATCCAAGTACACAGCACAAAATAAAAATGAAAGTTCAAATACATAAACATCCATTTCTATTACAAAAGATTACATAAAATAAAAATACAAACATAAGTACATCAACTTCATTCTAAATATCAAAATCCCAAGCTATTTAATCATCGCCTTGATCAGCAGGTGGATTGGGTTGATACTGAGAATATCGGGGG
>NW_018165430.1:148210-149113 GCF_001263595.1 Phalaenopsis equestris
AGCAAGTCTATCTACTATTTGATCTAAAAAGGGTAAAGCGAAGTGATCTTTCCTGGTAGCAGTGTTTAATTTTCTATAATCAATGCAAATACGCCACCCAGTAACTTGTCTGATAGGTATTAATTCATTATTTTCTTTTGTTTCAACAGTCACTCCTCCTTTTTTAAGAATACAATGAATTGGACTTACCCATGCACTATCTGAAATAGGATATATAATTCCAGTGTCTAACCATTTCAAAATTTCCTTCTTAACTACTTCTTTCATCATCAGATTTAATCTCCTTTGTGGATCAACTCTTGGTTTATATTGTTCATCTAATATAATTCTGTGCATACAAATTGAGGGACTGATTCCCTTAATATCAGCTAAGGTCCAACCAAAAGCTTTCTTATATCTTTTTAATGTATCTAACAGTATTTGTTCTTGCTGATCATTTAATTCTGAAGATATAATAACAGGTAATGTAGACGAGTCTCCTAAAAATACATACTTCAAGTGGCTAGGCAATACTTTCATCTCAAGTTCAGGTGGTTTTATAATCAATGAAAATAGATTTTTATCGGCATTTTCCATAATATCCAACATCTCAAATCTTTGCTGAACATAATCAAATTCTTCATTTTCTAATTCGCCTAAATAACTTTGTCATTCTTTTCAAATTGTTCCTTCTCTACAAAATGTTCTTCTTCTTCTTCAAAATGCTTTTCATCTTCAAAATGTTCTTTAAAATGTTCGTTCAGTAGATGTTCAATAATTTCCATGCGAAAATATTCATTATCTCTTTCAACAGCAGGGTATTTCATAGATTTTGCAATGTTAAAAGTCACTTCTTGATCATTAACTCTCACAGTTAACTCTCCATTTTGAACATCTATCATAGCTTTTCCAATAGCTAAAAAT
>NW_018165430.1:150537-150789 GCF_001263595.1 Phalaenopsis equestris
ACATCCACAAATTGCCTAGATGAATTCTCTTCCATCATAGGAGGTGTTGGAGAATAATTTATCCCATAATGATCTAATTTCTTTGATATTGCTGCAATCTGTGAAGCTAACATAGATAATGCATCAAAATCATGGATACTAATTATTCTTTTAGGATTTATCCGCTTAGAGGGCCATTGAAAATTGTTGGTAGCCATCTATTCTATTAATGAATAAGCCTCATCAAAAGGTTTTGACATTAAAGAACCACCA
>NW_018165430.1:151284-163136 GCF_001263595.1 Phalaenopsis equestris
CTAGGTTCTCTTCTTAATTTTCTAATCCTTCTAACAGTGCGTTCTAATTCCGAATCGTAGGGTATAAGATTTTCATGTCCAAATTTACGCATACAATTTGAAATCAGTACTCAGTAATATAATTAACTAAATATAAAAATAAGTTGTAATTCAAGTAAAAGCTTTCTAATAATCATAATTTGTCTGTTACTCTGATCTTGATTGGACTCACTCACTCAATCACTCAATCACTCAATCACTCCATCACTCCCCGACAACGACACAAAAAACTTGATAGGGACTTTTTATATGCTTAAAATGCAAGATAAATATGGATGTAATAAATATTCAATAATTGTAAAGTCACACTTATCAACACAAGTATACGTATCGCTCAAATAATATAGGGCTCTAATGGAGTCCTAAATATCGATCCCACAGGGAGTGGTACTGCGGACTAAGATTTTAGAAAAGCAATACTTTAATCACAACAACAAAGTTCAATTTGCTTATCTGTCACTAATAGATAATTTAAATAAATAGATAATTTTAATAACTATTAAATTTTATAATATAATTTTTTTTATTTTATGAATTTTATTGACGTGCATTTCGTGCATGTGCAATTAAACTAGAGAAGTCAATATAACAATCATATTTTAATCAATATTAAAAGAGATGTTGCATTCTACTGGCATGCATTTCTAATTTTATAGCCAAAAGTTCACTTATAATACCTAATAATATGTCATTGCATAGCCAATAAAATTATATGAGGAACTTTTATACGACTATATAGTTCACCACTAATTCCCTTAAGTGGTAAAAAATGTGCTCCAAATTTGATTTTCTTACAACAAACACATTTCCCTAAGGTCATCATCTCCCCAAAGAAAACACACACACACACACACACAACTTTTTACCTTTAACCTAAATGCACATAATTTGATCAAAGTCTCTGCCCCTTTCGAGTGCTTTGGTCATTTTTTTAATTTCCTTTAATCCTCAAGGAAATAGCTTACATAATCTATGATAAGAAAATTTAGTCATGTCTTTACTTCTTCGCATATTGTCTAGCTTGCTCACATTAGTTATACTGATATATCATTTTTAAAAATATACTATATCATCATGGTTAAATCTTATATGACATTTGACCAGAATCATCATTAATTATGTTTTAAAATTGCACTCATTTCCTTTCATAATAGTACAAAAATGTAATTTCCTTCGAGGAAGAAATCTCTCACTTTCCCTCCACTCTTACAATCTCTCAAAGAATTCCTCACAATTGTTACACTCTATTGGAAATTCTATACGCTAATGGAACCTCTCTAACCTCCAAGGCCTCTGCACTCTCCTAATTTTCGGCCAAAATGTTCTTTTAAAGTTGTGGATGAGCTTTCCCAAGAGTTGCCTAAGCATACAGTTGCCTAAGCATCCCTTCAAAATTTGGCCTTATCCAAAGCTTCAGTAAGATTATGGCGCGTGAGGCGCCCCTTTACAAATTCTGAAGAATTTTGTCCTGTAGTCTCGGGAAAAACTCACCGTCGGCGGGGTCGAGGGCGCCGTCGGCGGCCTAGTTCAATTCTCCACAATTTGGTCCTTTTCGCTCCAAATTCGCTTTTTTGTGCATCTTTTTGCTCCAATGACCCTAATTCATCATTCGTACAACAAAACATCAAAAATATTTTTATTTAAAGTGCAATAATATCAAAAATAGTATAAAATAGGTATGAAAATTGACTCATGCCAATGTAAGGTCTAAGGAAGTGTTGATGCTGGCCAATGTGTTGAGATGTTGTGAGGAGACTAATTTAGTACTTAATTGCCAATTCATGGTTTTTGAAGGAATTATGTTGATACACAAAATTTCTGAAAGAGGAATGGAAGTTGATCCAACAAAAATTCATGTTATTGAAAAACTGCCTATACCTACTACTGTGAGGGGAGTTAGAAGTTTCTTAGGACATGCATGATTTTATAGACGATAAATTAAGAATTTTTCCAAAATTGCTAAACTTCTATGTTTAAAAAAGGACTTTCTATTTAATTTTGACCATGAATGCCAAAATTCCTTTAATACTTTGAAAGAAAAGTTATTCAAAACCCCAATAATTGTTTCAACTGATTGGGGGAGGCCATTTGAGTTATTGTGTGATGCAAGTGACTACACTATTGAGACAGTTGTAGGACAATGACATGATAAGATGTTTAGAGCTATATACTATGCCAGTAAGATTTTTAATGAATCCAAACTTAGCTATACCACTACTGAGAAGGAGCTTCTAGCTATAGTATATGCATTTGATAAATTTAAACCCTATTTGATTGAAACTAAATGTGATATTCACACCGATCATTTGCAATTTGATATCTGATATCTAAAAATCATGTCAAATTGAGATTGATTAAATGGGTCTTGTTAATGCAATAAATTAATATCAAAGTTGTAGATATGAAAGGTGCTAAAAAAATCAAATAACAAACCATTTATCGAGATTAGATTAGGGGAATTCATGCGTTTATGAAGAGGAGATCAATGAGAATTTTTCTGATAAGCAACTGTTTGCTATTAGTGAGTGACACATGTCATTATATGCTAACACAGTAAATTATATATTTAGTGATATTATTCCTTATGGTCTGACATTTCATCAACCAAAGAAATTCATCCAAGACTCCATGTATTGCTTTTGGGATGACCCTTGCCTTTAAAAAAAATTCATGGATCAAGTGATTAGGAGATGTATACCTATTGAAGAAACTCTTGAAATTATTAGGAATTATCACGATTCTAAATTTGGGGGACATTTGGAATATATGGAACTACTGCTAATATTTTACAATCTGGATTTTATTTGCCTACTCTATTTAGGGTGTGAATGAATATATTAAAATTTGTGATAGATGCCAGAGAGTTGGAAATATTTCTAAGCGAAATGAAATGTCCCTAAATTTTACTTTAGAAATTGAAAATTTTTAATGTTTGGGGTTCATACTTCATGGTACCTTTTGTTCCTTTGATAGGGAATTTATATATTATAATAGCTTCAGACTATGTCTCAAAGTGGATTGGGTTGTGACTCAACCAAATTGTGATGCTCAAAGTGTAGAAAATTTTAAAGAAGAATATCTTTAGTAGATTTGGTATGCCTATAGTGATCATTAGCAATGGGGGGGTCACTTTAACAATAGAAACATTGAGGCATTAGTTGCAAGGTATGGTATGAAGCATAAAATTTCCACAACATATCATCCTCATATGAGTGGTTTAGCAGAGGTATGTAACAGAAAATTAAAAGTATTATGGAGAAAAATGTCAATCCTAGCAGGAAGGATCGATCTTTAAGATTAGATGATGTGTTGTGGGCCTAAAAGCTGCTTATAAAACACCTACAAGAATATCTCCAAATATGCTCATATTTGACAAAGCATGTCACTTACAAGTGGGATTAGAACATAAAGCTTGTTGTTTTGTTAATAAGTTTAATTATAATATAAAAGAAGTTGGTGAGAAAATGTTATTATAGTTAAATGAACTCAATGAGATTAGACAAAAATTTTATAAAGAGAAAATGAAAAAATGACACAATCAAAAGTTTCTTAGGAAAGATTTTGAGCTTGGGAAGGAGATGTTATTATATAATATAAGATTGAAATTATTTATTAGAAAACTTAAATCCAAGTGGTAAAGACCATTTAATGTAGTAAAAGTTTATCCTTTTGGTGCAATTGATATTAAAGATCCTTGATGTGGTAGGTTATTTAAGGTTAATGGATAGAGACTTAAACCCTAATTAGGTGATGAATGGCCCATAGTTAATGAGGTCTTAATGTTGGGTCAACTTGAGGAGACAACCTAAGTTTGTTATTCGTGTTTGTGTTTGTTGTTGTGTTGAGTGTTTGTGTTGATGTGATTGTGATTGTGTTATGATTGATTTGTTTTGATTAGGATTGTTTGATTTAAGGGAGATGAATCATTAGTCTTCTCACTGTTTCTGAACTCTGGCATGTCATCTGTTAATTTGGTGGAGCAACTACATTCTCTAAAACCTAGTTTTGAATCAAACATAAGGTTTTAAAGGAGAAATGTTGGGTCCATATCAATTCCTTATTTCCTATCTCTAACCTTGTTCTTTTATCACGAGGGCCTCAGTTGCTTAGTGACTAGAGGAGTTGGTGGATGGTTTCCTCATTATCAAGATGAATACTTTAATTGGCAGGGTAACACATGTAGATTGGCAAAATATAGGCCAATTTGATTCACTAATTATCTCTCATTTGGAGATTCGTTATTCAGAAAAAAATGTGTATGAAAACATCTGACTGTCAATAGAGCAACGGTGTGAATAGAGGAGTGAGATGTGATGAGAAGGAGGATAAATGACCTATTTATCTTTATGATGTTGTGGAGTATGTTTTTCATGTTGTAGGATGATTTGAAGATCTTTTCGTGATGAAATTTGTGAGAAATAGCAAACTGGGATGTGTAGTAGACTTGCACCTAGGCACCACTGTCTTTGGTGCTAAGGTGCCAATTAGTTCAACTAGAGCCTAGGCACTGCCCTTTGGGTGCCTAACCATTGGATGCTCGAGTAAGCAATGCCTAGGTGTTGTTATCACGGTGCCTAGACGCATATCTTACCTGCTCGATATTTATCCTAAACCGAATGGTTCACCCCATTTTGACAATTTTTCCTTCCCTTCTTCTTCTTCGATGACTGCGAGGTGACACCTAGGGCTTTCATTTCCCTTCCAATTCCTCTTGATCTAGGGGCTTTTTTGAGTGGAAATCGCTCCTAAGAGGTAAATTTCACTCCTTAAACTCTTTTCTTTGATTTTCATCTGGCATTTTCAAGTTTTTAGGTGGAGAAATTTTGGATTGAGGATTTTTCTAGGAGAAGAACTGGATTTGGTTCTTGATTTGCATCTTGCTGCATCTACATTGCTTATAATCCGTTGTTATTGTGATTTTCATCGTTGATACTCTCTTATGGCTCCCAAAACAAAAGGAGACAAATCAAAATCTTTGTCTAAAAAAATGAAATTTTTAAGCTCCAAAATTAAGGAGCTTTACAATGACTTTCTGGTGTCAAAGAAAGTGGTTGCAGAGTGACGGTTCATTAACATGGGAGGTGAAATTGAGAATTTGATTGTTCATCATCATTGAAAGAGCTTTGTTATAAAACTTTTGTTGCTATTATATTTTGTAGTAAGAGAGTTTTATGTTAATCTTCCTAAGGCATCTGATAAATTATTTTTGTGAGAGGAGAGCTTGTTGATATCTCTCCCTCTCGTATTAATACTTTATTTGCAATAAGAGATATCTCTGAGAGCTTCTATTCAAATTTAACTATTGTCGATACATGTCTGGATAAAATTATCAAGCGGTTGACTGTTGGTAGAGGAGTAAGGAAGATTAGATATGGAATTAAGATCAACTTTCCTTCTTATAAATTAAATGGAATATCGAGAGCTTGGCATCATTTCATTTCTGCTAAGCTACTACCCTCAATTAACCTTAGTGAAGTAACTAGAGATCACGCTATTTTAAATTATTGTATCCAGTTTAAAAAATCCATCGATATAGGTTCCTTTATTCATCACTTTATTGTAAATTCCACGAGAGGGGGATCTACTCTTGGTTTGGAGCACCCGTCTACTATCTTTTCTCTATGTCAGAAGTCTGGTGCTCCTTATAGTAGTGGGGAGCAAAAGCTTTATCTATTGAAGCTTATCTGCTGATCAAAAATTGGATTGTATAGGAGACATTCAGTGTTTAGAAATAAGCACGAGCCATTACGACCTTTTGCTTCTATTTCTTACAGACCTCATCCTACTGCACCGATAGTTGTTTTCGAATGGAGCTTAGAAAGGGTGGATGATAATACCTCTATTTTACATGGTTAAATATATTGGCTAGCTGAACATTGTTCACATAAGGATTGGTAGCATAAAAGCCAATTTGGTCATTTTGCCAGCATACACTCGCTCACAATCATTTTCTAAATCATTAATAAAAAAATAAAATTTGACTTTAAAAAAAAGCAGTGTAACAAGAGTATTTGTAGATTTTAAGATTAATACTAATTTTTATCATATTAAATTGAATGACATAATTGTAGAAACTCGTAATTTTAAAAACATATATTTGAAGTTCAAGAAATCAATTAAACCATACAGAAGAATAATTTTCTATTAAACTTTTCTTTTCTTTTTAACTTTATTATATACTCTTAAGTTTTGATTACCAATTTACAGGATGACCTAACAATTAAGGCAAGTTGAGCAAAAACTAAAGCTTTTGACATTGACTAAACCATCTCTTAAAAACATGCAAAAAAAAAAAAAAGTCCACCATAATCCCTATAATGATGATCACATCAGAACATAAACAACAATTTATCTATTCCAATCATATAAATGAACTTCAATAGGTTCATAAGTAAAGGATATGTCAAGAATATGATACCAATAGTACACGTCACTACATACACACACAACTAAAAGAGGTTGGAAATTACTAATTAAACACTTAGTCCTTTTAATTATCACATCGATCTGATTTTCTTTTAGTGTCATTTTCATCATGCTATCATTCGTTTATCATTAACAACATGATATCAAAATCTCATTGAATCTAAGTCGGGAGATAGCTCTTCAACCCTCGATGTTTAAGGAAAAATTCATTAACCAATCAACAAATGCAAGAACAATACCCAAAGCTAACCTACAGACATTTAGATGACTGTATTTATACACCATTTAACATTTGTGTCACATAGTCATCATTCTCATTAAGAAACGCAATAAAAATTTAAATAATATGGATTCAACACATAACAATGAGTACTAGCATGTGTAATAAGGTATATCAATGATTTTTTTTATATAAATAATATAAAATAGATGAAGTTATGCGGATCATATGTCAAACTATCCATTTGCATTCATAGAATAATACTCAATGATTAAACATTGTGGACTTGTAAGAAAACTATTGATCTTACTTTTTTTTGTCAAAATAAATTAATCTCTTAGAGCTCAAATTATCTTTGTTTAGCGTTTTAAAATTTTAACATAGGAATATTTGATGAGGAATTATTGTGGACTTTAGGAAAATTAATTTTCAAATAAATAATACAATAAGTTTTAGTAGACTATCTTATTTCAAAGTTCAGAATGCATTTTATGAATAGATTATCTGAAGGGGATTAATCTTGAAGTTATGGGAGGCAGCATCCTAGAATAGGAAATAGCTCGAGCCATGAAAAAGGCTCATGTTCTCGAAAAATTATTACATACATACACCGCATGTAGAGATGTATGCGGTGTCCGATCCTGACCGTTGATCACGGTGATCTACGGTTAGGATGCAATCAAAATTTTTTTGAAAAAAAAAAAAGTGGGGCCCAACGAGGCCCACCGAAAGACATCCTGATTGTAGATCACCGTGATCTACGGTTAGGATCTCTGCATGCAGTGTATGTCTACAATAATTTTTCCATGTTCTCCCATCTCTTTTTGCCATAAACGACGAGATAACAAAAAGATCAATTATATCTAGAGCACAATATGATTTGCCGAGCCTGATCCGAAATTACAGAGTACAATTCCCATTGCAATGCAGCAAAATTTCACCGACGCATTTGCTTGCTGAGCTTAATTTCTACTAATGCTCTGTTTTACTACTTTCTATTAGCGGCCGTTAAATTGCAGACCTTAATTTTAAGATTATTAAAACAGTAATAGGACGCCGGCCGGCCGGCCGGCGTCCCCATTTGTATTTCTATGACCCCATCAAAATAATAAAAATAAAACCATCAGAAAAAAAAAAAGATATTCCTCCACTTTTCTGTATTATTCATCATCGATAACATTAGTAAAGTATATGATCAGAAACATGATTATTTAACATTAGTAAACTATACACAACTCCTCCATCATCTCAACAAATGTGTATTATAATCTAAAAAAATGAATTTTTTTTTAAAAAAATGTAAGCTTTACCAAAACGGAATGATTAGTCTCTCTAGTCGTTCTTCTTATTGGTTCCTCTGCTTGGACCAGAGGGAGTAATACGTTGACCTCGGGGTAGAGAATTGAGCAGGAGCGAGCTGTAATTCTCATCGATATTGGGTTTAGAAGACTCTTCCGAAGGCGGGCCGTGAGAATTTGGTAACGGGCTGTCCAGGTCCGGCGGCTTGCGACGGGAGCTTACCGGCCGGGCCGAGCATGTTGGAGCGCTTATGTGAAGGATGAGGAGGAGGAAGACAAGAAAGGAAACCCGGTGAAGAGCGCACATGGAAGAAAATGGTTGGGAGAGAGGAGTTTGGGCATAGAAAGAGGATGGAGTTGAGAAGAAAGGTTTCTATGGCTTGTAAAACTAATAAAGAGCAGGTCGTGGAGAGGGTAGAGTTGGGGAGGATAAAAGTTTTTTTTTTTATGATTTTTTAATTCTTTTTTATGTATATTTAAGTTGGTTAAAATGGATGTGAGGGGGCAGCACGTCAGCTGGTGGAATAGTTAAGTAGTTATAATGTTGTATAATGATAATTTTTGGGGCAGAAAAAAATTATCATCAAGTCAAGATGGGGGGTAAAAGAGAAATTCAGTATAGGTGCTAAATGTTTTTTCTTATGAATAAAACAATACTCGTATACGCACAATGATATGAGACAAAGCAAATCTAATTTTGTTCGATTCAAATGAAACGGGATCAATGGCGTTGACTCAGAATTATTAGATGTGTAGTGTCGGTTCCTATGTATTTAATGTAATAATTAGGAAATGATATATATATATATATATATATATATATATATCTCTATATGTGTGTGTGTGATGTTGGTAGGGCAGCCTCTCTGATGGTCGTAAGCCCCTTCGGGTCACGGATTTGAATCCCCCCATATGTAGGTCGTGGTACTCAAATATTTAGCACATCCAAGGATGGTCGGGGTTCGTCTAATAGTATATATATATACCCCGCTCATTGGTGCGGCCTCTGGTGTAAGTCCCTCGAGTAAGGGATTCTAATCCATTAGCGCGGGCTCTTCGAATCAAGAGCAAGCACACCAGAGTTTTCAGCTCTTTTGGGGAATCGATATTTGGTGCCCGTTTGACCAAATATCTATTTCACCTTTAAATATATAGTGAGTGCCGCGTACCCTGGCATGTTGGTTGACATCCACGGTATAAGACCCCTCAGGTTGGGGGTTCGAATCCCCTCTGACACAATTGGCCTTAAGAATGTGGTTCTCAAATTGTTAAGCACATTAGAGGTAGTTGGAGGCTCGTATAATAGTCTCTGGTCTAAGTTTCCTATAGCTTATCCCCATACAACTTGGCTAGTTTTTATTAAATTGAGATCCCCTTCACATAGGATCTTTCTTAGATGTTCTTATTGTAGTATCGGGCGGTCCTCCACTTTATTTATTTACGTTAGAGAGTCGACTACATACATTTTTCCTCAACAAAATCAAGTGTAATCTCAAGCCTTTTCTTGTTAGCTTCTAACCACCCTCATAGTTTCCCTCATCAAAAGTTGAAGCGGTGACTACTCTGTGGCTGTGAAGATTGTATTCGATGGGGTGGCACTGCTTTGGTTCCCTGTGAAATCGTGAATGAGGTTTGGTCGATCAATGTGGATGGCACTGTTCAAATCATTTGAGGATGGCTAGGAGAAGGTCGGCTCAACAGTCTTTTACACCTTGACTTTCTTTCTAAGCAAATTAATTATAATTTGATTTGTAGCTTTAGCTTGTCCATTGGTTCATGGGTAGTAGATAGACAAACTTCATCTTGTACCCTTGATTTCGATAGAAATCCATAACTTTTGTTCAATAAATTGGGTCCCTTTATCTGTAATATGGGTGAGGGGTAGGTCGCATCTGTAGATGATGTCTGTCATTAGTTCTCTGAGTAAGAGCATAGCCTCAATCTACTTGGAGAAGTAGTAAACTACTACTATCATGTACCTCTATTACTGTTTAGATGGAAGAAGTGGTTCCAATATGTCAAGCCTTGATGGTGAACAACCAAGTGTTGATTATGGGTTGCAACTGTTGAAATTGTTAGTGGTAGCTTTCTCTGCATCTTCTCGGGAAGTTTTCTGCATCTCTTACGAGGGTTGGTTAGACGTATCCTGTCATTGTATCCTATGGGCTAGTATTTTTGAACCCCAAAATTACTCCCACATTTGCCTAAGTGCATTTTCCTAAGATCTCTTCAGCTTCATTTTCACGCAGGCACCGAAGGTACAGGGAGCTGATTGACCTTCTTAATAGCTTGTCATCAGTCATAAAGTATTAGGAGCTTTGAATTTATAATGTCTAGGGTTAAAAATGTCCTTAGAGATATCTTTAATCTTTGATCATTAACTAATGGTTTTATGAGTCAGCCCAACTACTTGTTCCTTTGAATTTTATCTTCATAACCTTGGCTTCTTTGATTGTCAGTCGTAAGAGTTTAGTAGGAGTTCCTCCTCCTAGGTGACTATTCTCTGATACAAGATTTGCTTTTTGATAGTTGCCTCTTGAGATATGCTCGGTCTTGAAATGCTCAAATTTTCTAATTTCCACTTATGCTTGTGTCAATTATCTCATCATCTTCTTGTCTCTGACTTGAAATCTTCTGTCTAATTGTCTGGCTACAAGAAGAGTAACAGATTGTACTAGGAGATGTCAGACACCTATCTTATAAGTAAAATGTAACCCGACTATGAGAGCTTCATGTTCCACTTAATTATTAGTAGCATGAAACTCTACTTTTGCCAAGTGGTATAGGTGATCACCCTTCAAGCTAGTGAGGGAGAGTCTAAGTCCTACCTGGCCTTAGTTTGATTGGTGATAATTCAGATCAGATGCTCTTAAAATAAAAGGCACAATTTGCCTGCGGAAATAATAAAAATAAATGTTATTTTTTATTATGGAATACCACAGTCTTACTTTCTTAAGGACCTGTCAAACATAATAGACCAAATATCGCTTCCCTTGTTCCTCATGGATTAGGACAAAACTTATCAATTCTGGTTGGAATACTAGGTAGAGTGAACTTATTAATTTGGTTTCCAATTATGGAGGAGAGGTCAAAGAATCTTTCAATTACTAAAAAGCTGATTCAGGTTTTCTTGAACATATGAAGCTTTTGGTTCACCTAACATTTCTAAGAAGGTTACACTTTTTTCACACAATTTTGAAAGGAATCAAATAAGCCCGACAATTTGACTAGTCAACCATTTATAGCTCTTTGATATTATGATTGGATTGCATTTTTATCAATGCTTGAACTTTCACAGGATTGGTCTTTATCTCATTCAACATCAGAAGATATCCTAAGAATTTTTGTGAAATTGTGATGAATATGGTTTTGAGAGTATTAATCTTCATGTTATATTTACTCAAGGTTTTAAAGGTTTGTTCTAGGACATTTAGGTGATACTTTGGTATATTATTTTTGACAAATACATTGTCCACATACACTTCAACATTTATATACCTTTTTAGAAAAGATTACATTCATGAGGTGTTGATAGATTGGCCTTGATTTTCTCCACATTGATCAAATGAATATTTATATATTGATAAGCTGAAAAAGAATCTAGGAAGCTCATGATTGAATTCTTGACACTTAAATTCACGAGCCCATTAATCCTTAGCAAGGGGTAGCTGTCTTTTGTGAGAGCTTGACCAAAGGAAAATATGTTGAGATTTTCATACCTATTTTATACTGTTTTTAATGATATTGCACTTTAAAGAAAATTATTTTTGATGTTTTGTTGCAGGAATGATGAATTAGGGTCATTGGAGCAAAAAGATACAAAAAGGAGCGAATTTGGAGCGAAAAGGACCAAAATGTGAAGATTTGAA
>NW_018165430.1:163235-182468 GCF_001263595.1 Phalaenopsis equestris
GGCGTCGAGGGCGAGCTCGGCGGTTATGTCCAACTAGGCTTTGGATGAGGACAAATTTTGAAGAGATGCTTAGGTAACTCTTGGGAAAGTTCATCCATAACTTTAAAAGAAGATTTTGGTCAAATTGGCCGAAAATTAAGAGAGCCTAGAAGGTCCTGGATGTTAAGAGGTTCCAATAGCATATAGAATTTCCAATAGAGTGTAACAAATGTGAGGAATTCCTTGAGAGATTGTAAGAGTGAAGGGAAAGTGAGAGATTTCTTCCTTCTTGCTACTTCGAAGAGGAATTCTATGTGTTGTAAAGAAAATAAGAGATTCAGAGGAACTTCGAGGAGTGTTCTTGGGGAAAAATTAAAGATAAGTTATTTACTTGTTGTAGTTTGTATGGGTAATTTTATTTATGAATTCCGAGTTTTGTTGTATTTTCCATCTTTTCACTTCGATCTTAATTTACTTTCAATCTGGCCAATTAATTTGTTAAAATATGTTGAGATTTACAACTAATGTGAAGATTACATCCAAGATTCAGAGTGGTCAAAGCCCTTGGAAGTTGGGTGCAAATAAATAGAGAAATAATATTATTGGGCGTAGAATTGGAGATTTTAGAGTGACAGACTAAAATCCCCAATTTGGTCCTATCGTTTGGGTGCTGAAGTGTAGATGTTAGCCCTCAGGTGAGGGGAACGTGGGAGCTCCGAAGTGAGAGCTGGTATCATCCCAGCCTAGTCGCATATTCAGTAAACAAGCGTAGGATTAATCAATGTTATTTATGTCTGGACCAAAGGGTAAAGAATAGGTATGCTCCTATTTGGTACAATATAAATTGAACTAATTCATTTTATCCATTCACTATAATTTCTTGACAAGGTGAAAAATTCTTCTTATATATTGAATATCACAATTAAACCATACTTTATATCATTAGTTCTTTATTAGTTATTAAAATTATCTATTTATTTCAATTGCCTATTAGTGACAGATAAGCAAATTGAACGTCATTTTGTGATTAAAGTATTGCTTTTCTAAGGTCTTAGTCTGTAATTCTAAACTACTCCATGTGGGATCGATATCTAGGACTCCATTAGAGTCCTATATTACTTGAGCGATACGTATGCTTGCATTGACAATTTTGACTTTAACATTATTGAATATTATAAAAAAAACAGATTGACAACTCCACTTGGGATGAGTCTTTCTATTCACATCAGGTGTTTGACTTACCAAAATTAACGTTCCAGTTTATTCGTTGTGCCACTCTTGATGCCTTCTCAAAATCTTGGAGCTCCATTTAGACCAGTGAAATTGACACACATTTGTCACTTTTCATTTAATGGAATAAATTAGTGATCTTATCAGGATATTGTACCTCATGCACGTAGTTGGCTTCTTGCAGCTTCTATACTTCTGCATGTATTGGATTTGCCAAATTGATCATAGTTGACCTCATATTTTTCTTTATTGTCTGAGCCATCAATGGAGTCTTGGTGGCAGAAGACATCGATGGACACTCTCATTATTTCTACAGCTAACCAAGTGACTACAACTCAGTCTTCCTAAGGTATTTTAACCAACTTGTCTCTTTGTCTTGCATGGACAAGAAAACTTATTTGAAATGCTTTACACACTTTTTCTTTCACAAAGGAAATTTCTTTGATGGTCTCCTTTGTCCCAAGACCATTCTCTTTAGATTTTGAGCTCATGAAGTTCTCGATGCTTGGAGCTGACTAAGTGCAACCAGTCGTTTGACTGCTTAAGATCTCCCCATATGGTGATCAACTCCACCGTGAATTGGAAATTTTAAAATCACTCGATAGGTTGATACAATTTCTTGGATTGCAATTATCAAAGGTTGACCAAAAATAACATTATAGTTTACTGGGGAGTCAAATATGAGGAAGTCTCTTGTGGTTCAAAATTATTTCGCACCTTCAAGCTAAAGTGTTTGATAGATTGAGAGCCTTAACTACTTCCTTCCTTTCACCCGAAAAAAAATTATGGAGTAGTATAGAGGTAAGTAATAAGTGGAGACCAAATCCATCTTATCAAATATTTACTTAATGATGATTTAAAATAGAGCTCCCAATACTAATAAGTATACTTCCAATCTAAAAGTAAAAGATAAGGGCAACAACAACTATAGCATCATTTTGGAGATTTTCATTAGTGGGCAAGTCTTCGTTTGTAAAGAAAATTGAAAGGTGTTGTAAGGTGTGTTGTGGGGTCAGGCTTGCTGAGCAAACCTTAGAGCCGAGTCTCTTTAAGTTGACCTCTAAACCAACTTTGTGGTCTCCTCCCAATATGGCGGGCATGACACTGCATGTAGATTTTTTGAACTTGATCAAGTTTTTTGACTTTACATTTAGATAAAGCCTTTCCTTGCTGTTAAGTCGCCCTCTAAGATGTAACAAATTCTTTAAGCATTCTGAGTTTAATTAGCTCCTCAATCAAGTTAAGTTGGTGTCGAAATTCTTCTGTATCATGATCTTGATCTTTGGGTTATGCACTGCATTGCCTGAAATATTAGAGATAGCCACCATCTTCATTGATAGTTCCTTTTTTTTATAAAATCTTTATTCTAGTTAGCTTTTATTACTTTTTCTAGTAAGACTCTTAGTGGTGTGGGTTGAGGAAGTTCATGGGTCGATGGTAGTGGCCTCTTTTTGTCATGTTATTTACTTGTCATGCTGAATATGTTATATCTTCATAAAAACCCTCATTGTCTGTCCTTTTGTCCTTTAAGGATGATCATCATGACTTAAATCAGGCCCTTTGGTCCCCACCCTTCCTCATGAACACTTCTCTTTGGTGGGTATTGACACACCTAAAAATTAACTACTTTCTTATATAAATTTTATGCTCATTTTTAATGATACTACCTTTTAAAGGAAGATATTTTGCATGTTTTTGGTTCCAGGTACAAGAAATAGAGTTTTTGAGAAAATAGAGCAAAAATGGTGCAATTTGGAGTCAAATCGGATAAGGAAGAAAATTCTGACCTGGTGCATTTTGAAGTCTTTCTATACTTAATCTCCTTTACATTTATCTCATATTTTTTAATGAAATTACACTTTAAGAAAACTTTATTTTCATGTTTATCAATTAGGCATAATACTTGGAGCAGATTAGAGCTAAAACGGGGTGAAACAAAGTGAAACGGAGCAAAACGGGGGTAGTGCCAGCAGGGTGGCACCAGAAAAGAGCCCAAAGTCGGTTTGGATGTTCCGGGCTATTATAGAAGGTTTTGGGCAGCTATTTATGCCCCATTGAGTTACTAAATAAATATAGGCACTCAGAAAGGCTCTTGGAGTGAAAATGCGTGTCTCTTGGAGTGAAGAGGTGTGTCTCTTGGAAGGAGAAGGTGCTTGGTTTTTCTTTAAAAAGGGGCAGTTGACATCCCTTTCAAGGGGGATATAGAGGAGAGTTTGGCATGCCTCTTCAAGGATGTGAGTGTGTGTGTGTGTGTGTGTGTGAGAGAGAGAGAGAGAGAGAGAGAGAGAGAGAGAGAGAGAACATACATATGAGTAGGAGATGTAGATTTTTACCTTTTCTGGAGAGATTGGTGAGGGATTTTAAGAAATATTCGCAAGCAATTGTATGAGCATTGCATGGATCAATAGGAGACTTTGTTGGATGGATTTTTATTTTTTTCTCAGATGGAAAAAACTAAGTATTGTGTTCTTCATTATCTTGTAGTTGTTGTAAACACTTTTCTAGTGAATTTGCTTTGATTTAAATAAAATTTTCTGTTATGTTTTCTTCATGCTTAGTGAGTAGTTTTCCTTACTCTTTCTCCTTGTGATGAGATTTAATCATTTGTAGGATTAGAATGGTTTGAATATTTCTTTTATTCCAAATTTGTGATGGTATTTTCACCAGTTCTTAATTTACTTTCAAAACTGACCATTTGTAAAGTTAAAATCTGTTGTCAAACATAATGACCTGGGAGGGCTATTATTTCACTCAACTAGTGGGTACCACACTAACACTTAGGATGGAAGGGAGATATGTTTTGATGAGCGTAGTTTTTGTGATTCTAGGATGACAAGCTAGAACCTTAACCAACTTAGTCTTTAGTTTTGAACTTAAGGTCTGGTTAGTCTTATAGAGATGACACAGTGGACATTCTGGAAGTGAGCGACTAGAATCTACTCAGCATAACCATATCAGTTAAGAACTTGACCTTAAATTAACCAATGTTCTTTATAAACTTCGGGAGAGGGTATGCATCTATTTGTCACAAAACTACATTTAAACTTTTAATCATTTATTTCTACACTGATTTTGTTCTCATTGTAAGGGGAAAAAAATTTTATTTATATAAGAACTTCCAAAATTTAACCAGTCTCTTTAGATTAGGTTTTTATTTAATTTAGTTAACTTTAATTTTATAATAAATTAGTAAATTTAGAAAAACTAAACTTTTTAAAAATTTTAAATTAAGACCTAATAGTAGTAGACTAGCATTAGTCTAAGGGACTTCTTACCTCGCTTCTCTGTGGAATACATTAGGGGTGTTAAGAATGCCCTATATTACTTGAAACGACACATATACTTGTGTAGAACCCCTAATGTGTGAAATATAAATCAAATTCTATAATTTATAATATATCCATTTTGCACACTAGTCGCCTAAAGAAATTGGGTCATGTTTTTGTCGTGGAAACTAAATAACTGCTTAATTGCTGGTCGGGTCAAATTTTTGGCACTGTTGTCGGGGATTGAAATTGAAGTAATTACATATATATGCATGCCCACATTCTAGGGCGCATCAAGTTTTTGGCGTCGTTGTCGGGGAAGCTTCAGTAAGAACTTTAAAAGAATTTTAGTTGAACCTGTAAGACTTAGATTTGGAAGTTATAGTATTATTATATAGTGTATTTAATTATTATGGGTTTATTTTAAAGAAAATCCAAAATACCAAAATTATTTTTGAGTTCTTAAAGTACTAGATATCTGTCATATTAGTTAAGTCTTTAGATTTATTTGCATAGTTTAGGAGCTAGAGAGAAATAGAGAGAACTGTTAGGATGATTATGAATCAAGGAAGATTCCATGAATTTACTGTAGAAATGACGATTTAACAAGATAATGAATATTCAGTTTGGATTATAATACAAGCAGCTTTAATAGAGTAAACTTCAAGTGGGTAGCAAATTTTCATGAATATGCTTACTATTTTAACTTCTCGGTTGCAGATATTGTGAGGAAGTTAAATCAATATGTAGAAAGTTATTCTCAATGACTCTTGGTTATTGGGGAAAATTCATTTGGACAATTGATTGAGACTAACTTTTCTAAAACTAGCCATGAGATACACAATCCTTATTCCGATTATTACAACCCAAGTTGGGAAAATCATTCAAACTTTAACTGGAATAATAACTGGAATAATAACCAATTTTAGGAAGATAATCAATTTAATCAGATATCCATTTTGCACACTAGCCACCTAAAGAAATCGGGTCAAGTTTTTGTCCTGGAAACTAAATAATTGCATCATTGATGGTCGGGTCAAGTTCTTGACGTCATTGCAAGGGATTGAAATTGATGTAATTGCACATATATGCACACACACATTCTAGGGGGCATCAGGTATCAACCGAGCTTTTTTTGGTGGTTAGGGGAGAATTATATTCTATGGCAAATTTATGGTTGTTACTAAGTTTCAATAGCTTTTCCAACATCTTAAGCCACTATAGGCTTAGGGTGTAGTAGAATAACCATTCTTTGAGTCCTTATACTAGAACAATGTGTGTGACCATAGGTTTGAGATTCTAAAATTCTAGTATTTCCCTCTAAAAGTGGGTTATGAATGCACACAAGGATTCATCTTGCCTTGAAATAGTTGTAGGAGAGCTTATGAATTTCTTTAAGGCTTTTATGCATTGACTAATTGAGCTAACTATTGACCATTGAACTAACAAAGGGCCAACTATCTAAGTATCGTGACGTCTGAGCAGATCGCTAATTATCAATAAGCATACAATTGACTCAGAAGAGGTGATATAGATGATCGTATCCCACTAACCTTGATAATCTTCTAAAGAGAACATTTTAAAGTGCTTAGGGGACTCGACTTCAGATATTTACCATGAGAAGGTGTGACTGGTGTCATGGGCCGTGGAACTTCAACATATTATAATCTATGATGGTCAAGCGACACAGAAGTTGCACTTTGGATAGTGTGTTTCTTGATCTTTGTTAGGGGCTCTTTCATCGTTCATGGTGTTCATTCTTCGTTGGTGTAAGGCATCACTGTTCTTTTTGATTGCTCTCTCATGGGCAACAGTTCCTTTCGTTGCCTTCAACATTTATTCCTTAAGTTTATTAGTCTGCTGAGTTGAAAACTCATGAGTACAAGTCATGTTGTCATGGATTTCTAGAGGTTGAGGTTCTTTTTCTTGAGTTACTCATCATCTTATTTGCAGCATGATTCATGATCACTGCACCTTTCTAGGTGTTAAAGCTAGATTTATTTATAGATCACACTCAAGGAATAGAGAATAGGGAAGAGAGAGAGAGAGAGAGGGAGAAGAAAAAGAGACTTAGAAGCATAGTGATAGTAATTTTTTCAAGCTTCCCTAATAAAAGGACCCCTTTTCATGTTAATAGAAGTTACATTATGAAATATTTATAATGCCCTTCAAATTCTCTATTATCAGTTGATCATAATAACTGTCAAGATTACCGTTACTATAACCGAATGTTTTCTTTTGAGTCATTGTTTTACCTGCTTCTAGGCTCGCAAATAATTCACCTACTTATTTGGTCCATCTTCTTGGTTCGGTAAACTGGATAATTTACTTTATGTTGGCTGATGGCTTTTTGCATTCATCGAGGTTGATTCTTTAACATGTGTCTTGTTCAGGACCGTCAGATCCAATTTAGCATACTTTGATCATTCAGTGTGTATTAAATACTTCACGAAAACATACACTTGATCAAGAAAGTTGATACATTTTTTAGATTATAAAATTTCAAAATCAAATTAAAGATCATTTAACTTTTGATTTAAGCAAACTTAAGGTTGCGAAGAACAACTCATAGAGGCTAACGAAACAATACCAAGGTGATTTGTTCCAAGTTCAAATGAGCTCAGATTAAGCATTTGAAGAATAATATATATTTTTTTATAAATTATTTAGTGGATCAAATCGTCACCAAATCACTTAATTACTAATTAAATCACGAGTCTTGACATGCCAAATACAACAAGTTCAAAATCACTTAATTCAGATATCACTAAAGTCCTTAAATTCATAAGAAATATATTACAAACAATGTAATTAATCTCGTAAGCCTTATGAAGTGTTTAAAATTCTATTTGTGTTTATAGAAGAAGCCATTCCAAAAATCTATAAATAAAATCTCACTCCTTATATGAAAACAGGGAATAATCATTGTCGACTATCACTTTTCATCCATTGTTATAAACTATCTTCCTCCATCAATGATCCTCACATAGTTGCTACTCTACAAAAATTTCAGACCATTATCAATCTTTACAGCTATCAGTCAGTTATCGCCCATCCACTATCTTTATATCAATTCCACTCATCTATTTTTGTCAAATTGTAGTTTCGTATTAATAGCTATTAGATGTTGTCACCCATCTATCATCATTCTACTACCACCATATGCCCACCACCGTCTATCCATCACTATCAAATTATCGCTACTTTAAACAACCACCAGAACACACCCATTGATAGCATTTGAATCATCATTATTACATCACCATCACTTGACCATCATTGTCCGGTTGTTAACATATTTTATTTGATGTCAAATCAATACTGCCTAACTTGTTGTCAAGTCACCATTGCCCACTACCATCGTTTGATTGTCGTCACTCACCCCCAACTATTGGACTGCAATTTCCATCCATTGTCATCAGACCACTACAACCATCCTTAGACCATCACCATCCAATCATACTCATCAAATCACAAATAAAGCATGATTACAATTGCCCAAACTTCATCACCTAAATATAATCACTTGATCACCATCATCCAACTATGATTACGTAATCACTAACACCCAATTATAGTTATCATAATTTTGTCACCCACTATGGTAATTTGACCTTCATCGTCGCCTTATTGTTGTCTAACTTCTATAGCCCATCTAATAGCACTTAATGATCAATGTATAATTATCTTATCTTAATGTCAGTCTGTGCTACCCGATCATCATTACCCCACTATGGTCACTTAACCTTTATGTCCAATTATAATCACCCAAAATATCATCACTCGACTAAAAGCATCCAATCTCACAGTTGCTCAACTATGCTCACCAGACCATTATCGTTGACTATAACCCAATCTTCATTTCATAAAAACATGGTCTCTAAGCAATTGCCGCCTCTCAGTAGATGCCTATGAACATCTGATAACCATTACTCTAATGGTGTTTTCTAACTGCTATAACTCAAATACAGTCACTCGACCTTCATCACTTATCTACGCTTGTCCAGTTGCAGTCACTTTACTACTATTTCTTGACCCTCCATCTATGACCACACGACCTTTGTCATGGATCATAGACTTCAAATGATCATTGCCAACCATCTCCTAAGAAGCCATGGCAAATTATTGGTGCCCCCATCAATTCAAAGTCTAATATATGATGTTGATGTATATCATTATCTAAAAAATTGATGCATATTATTGATTCACCGTTGTCTCTAAAGCAAAAGCACATTGTTGATGTATGGTACCAATGATGAAACTCATCAATCTCATCATATGTTGTCACATATGATGTTCACACACACAATGCTAATAAGGCCAAAGCATGCTATCAACACTAAGATTATACCAGGATTCTTGGTCTCTTGACTTCTATTATCAAAGAAAGATGACTAAACACATCACAAATAATCTCCTGAAGATAACTCCAATGCCTCTAGAATCCTCCAACTGTAACCATAGAATTTATTTTATATAGTTGAATTTATGTCTACAATAATGCATGAACACCTCCATCAATTACTCGAATGGATATCATTTGTAACCTGTAACATATAGTGGATGAATCATTTTAAGTGGGCTAGTCTCCATGCCTTTTCTATTTCCTGATTTTTCATAATAAAATTTTAGAATCGCCTTTTACAATACTTCTTTTATCTCAATATAAGCCGAATAACCAAACAGTCCGGCAAATAGGCTACTTAATTAGGTTAATTTTATGCTTATAGTTAGATTTTGAATGACTAATTCAGCAAACTTTGGTTTTTACAAATGAATTAAAGTAATGGGAGCACCATTGGAGAATTCATTCCGGACATCAATAAGGCTCCAAATGGAGTAGGGACCCTTCAGAGCGTGCTCTATTTGTTTACAGCTAATCGGTGGCGAACTCGACCGTTGTTTTTTTATTTGTATCGTTCATTTCCTTGCATCCGTGAGGTTCTATAAATGGTCAACTTCAACATATAAAATAGTGTAAAACTAATAATTAGTTTATGGTTATAAAAAGACAAGCATTTTCAGTTCCCGGCCTGCAATCCTTGTCAATCTCAGCAAATTTTTTTTAATAATTTAGAAAGCTTTACATACATGCCACTCAATTCTTATATATTTACATATCTAAGAGCTTCAATTTTTACATACCATATGTTCTATGCATGACAATATGTACTTCATTGTGTAAAGATAGAATGGGAGTGTTTTCCATGTGATATGAAAGGTTTGTGTGGTTAAATGAAAAAAAGAAGAAGTTTGGGTTAGATATGTAAATAGGTAGGAATTGGGTGTTATGTATGTAAATGCTCTTATAGATATTAGTGTAATCCATGGATAGTTAAGTAAATTTATATATTATAATACTCATCTCTTAATAGATTTAGATTTTTTAAAATATATTATAATTAGGTTGTAGTCCAAATATCTTCATATGGCTTTTTCATAAGAATTTTGGCATGTTTATCTTCCTTTTTCAAGGCATTTACATACATACCACACAATTCTAATATATTTCAATATCTAACACTTAATTTTTTAATTTTTTCATGTTGCGTAATAAAATATCACTATTAATTTTTAAAAAAAGTGAATAGACTTTTTCATGCAAAATAAAATGCCATAAATAAAAAAATCAAAGAATATTAAATATGTAAATGAATAGAAATTATAAGATATGAATGTAAATCTTCTTTTTTTCATATTAATAGAATTTCTCAATCCAACACCATATTTATCATAATTTCTTACCATATGAAAATCATTTCAATGAAATCAATCATCATGTTCCACTTTCTGCAATTACATAATTTTCTTTCATTCTAACTTATTTCCAAAATGTTTCAAAGAATTAAAACTTATATTCTTGTTATGAAGGAAGATTTATACACAAACACCTAAATTTCAATTATTACATACATATATGCCACATTATCTATGCATGAGAGGACATTTTGAAAATTAAAATAATGATATTTTGCCGCGATATTAAAATTTTGTGTGATATAAATGTAAAAAATAAAGTTATAACTATGTATGCAAAATGTAAATGCTCTTTTCTTATAAATCATGATTACTATTTCTAATTTGTTGTTCCTTTCCGTTGATTTGGCCATCGGAACAAGTCCTCGTGACAAGGGAGTTTAGATAGACTCCCTTTATAGTTGGGGGCACATTGTAGGACATAAATGAGAGGGTAAGAGTATAGCCAGACTGGTACAACAGCTTCATCCATGCTAGCTAGCATAGTGCTGGCAACTTTTGATTCCAACCGTTTCAAGTTGAGAAGAGAGAACTAAATTCTGATCGAAGTTACCGACGAAAATTAAATGTTGAACTTGACAATTGGCATAAATTCGACTCATTATTAACTGGATGATGGCTGAAATATGGCATTATAATACAAATTTGTTTATTTTTTAAGAAATTCTTACAGGGAGGAATCAATATTTAAAGAGAAGTTGGCGAAAATTAAAAATAATAGGCGGGCAGTATTTGTATTTAAAATATTATTCTCTTAAATGTTGTTAACAAGTTAGAAAAATAATTATTAAAATCAAAATACTTCATATTAAATTATAACAAGTATTCAAGTTTAGGAAGGGAAAAATTTTAGTGTAATATAACTCACCATTTTGAACTTAGTCCTTAATTTGTCATGCAGATTAGATTGATGAAGAGAATAGTAATATTGCAAGGGTGATGGGGGTAGTGTGAGTTCTTTTCTAATTGGTTAAACCATTTAGCAATGTTAGGTGCCAGTTTAAGGAAAAATTGTTGCATACATACACCGCATGCAGAGATGCATGCGGGGTCAGATCATGAACGTAGATCACGGTGATTTACGGTTAGTATGCAATCAAAATTTTTTTGGAAAAAAAAATAATTTAAAGTGGGCCCCGCCGAAATACTTCATGACCGTAGATTACCGTGATCTACAGTCAGGATCTGACACCGCATGCATCTCTGCATGCGGTGTATGTATGCAATAATTTTTCCAGTTTGAGGTTATTCTAGCTTGAATTGAGAGGAAAATTGATTATTTTGGTTGGAACTTTTAGTTTGATTTTTGAGAAATGATATTGCAAGTGGCTATTTCTTTGATTGGATAAATATTATGGCATGATTTATGTGAAGTGTCCCACGAAAAGATGAAACGATTTTCCATATGTAAAATATATTTGTCCAATCATATATCATTTCATTGGACCATTTTTCTTATTAAACATTTTTATCCAATTACATAAGATTACTAATGACATTTAATGGCAAAAAATAAGGAAATTAGTGCTGTTTTGAAGCTTATTAACTAATTCAATTAAAATAAAAAGAAACGCTCATTCAATGTCTTGAAAGTAAGATTCCACAGTGTGTAAACAAAACCACTTGAAAAGCAAATAGCAGAGAATCTCCTCGTAAAAGCTTGAATTCAACAATAAAATTTAGGAGGATTCACATAACTACATTCTAAAACTTTTATATTTACTTACGTAACACCTAAACTTTACAATCTACATACCAATCACCTAAAGCTTCATAAATGCTCAAATATACCATTCTCCGAGACATCAGCTTCGACGTCGGGCTCGAGCCTAGCATCAACACCTATCCTGTAAAAGATATAGGCGATATGAGGGGGGAAGATGGACCATTTACATACATACCATCTAAAACTATGACGTGGGGCTCAAGCTCTAAACTTTCTGAAAAACTTCCAATGCCATTCATCAGAATGGATAGCAGAACAATCTTTGCGGATAAATTTGAATTGTAACCTTAATTTCTTATTTTGATATCCGTGCTCGTAAAAGATAAAATCCATACGAGCAAAAAACACGCTTAAATTATGGAAGAATTGAAAATTACATATTCACAGTTTACAATGAGGATTTGAAGCCATCACCGACTTCGGAGTGGTCGTTTGAACTGCTTAAGACAGATTTTACGTCAAATGAACAAGTGAGAGGGGGGAACGGGGCAGGTGGTGCCCTTGAGCTTGATGTCCAAGTTGGCATCATGAATGGCGAGTGAAATATTCCTTCATGTTTCTCCTTTTCATTCATTGCATGCTTTTCTTTTCAATTCAAGCAAAAACTCTTTGATTACTCCAGGACTATTTGATAGCTAGATTTATATAGGATTTAGGCAGGAGTTATGATAAATACTCCGAAAAGGTTTGATTGATCAAAATAGCTATATAATGCAATTTAAGTAGATCTCCTATAGATCGTGTGATTACAAGCAAGGTACGTGTATTCAATTGAAATGAATAAAGACATCCTAAAGTTGAATCTTGATCGAGCCATTGACTAGAAGTTAGCTGACAAAGAAGCTGGTCGTATAAGAGCTTGGGCATCGATCGGTTAATTGACCCAAAGGGTAGCGAACTAAAATGTCAGACAACATCAGAGAAGCTAATCATGAAGGGATGATCCAAAGACTGGCAAGAGGACCAAACACATATGTTGACCTCACTTTTGGTTGAGGTATAGTTTCTTCTTTAGAAGCCTAAGATCTAGCCATAGGACTTTCGTGTTGACTAGTCCTAGATGACTAGCAAAGGAACCCTCACCATTAGAAATTCTAAAACTCTTCTTTGCTCATCTTGAAGTTCCACATATTGGTTCTAACCTCTAGCACTTAGTAGGTGAAGCCAATATGGTGGAGCTCAAGAGAAGTCCCTATAGGATTGTTTGACCTTAGGTTTAGCCCTGGGTGGTGTGGTCTGGGTCAGTCTTGCACACACACACTTGATACCTCTCACCTACACTCCCAACCTTAGCTTGATCCCTTACTTTACTGGAAACTCATGTGGATGGTCCCCTAAATTATTGGCCCTAGGCTAGGGTTTGGCTAAGACCAGCACATGGAGGTCCATAATGGGAGTTCCCTTGGTCTCATGGCTCAAAAAGGGGTAACTTTATGATCAGTATCCTCAACTGATCTCATCCTACCCAAATACCCAATTTAGCCTTTTGCCCCCAAACTTTCTCAAAACTACCAAATTGCCCTTGAAACCTTAAATTTTTTCAAATTACCCAAACTACCCAATTTTGTTAAAAAATCAGCTCAAACTCTTTCAAACCACCCAAATTGCCCAAAACACTACATAATTTCTAATCTTCCCAAAATACCCTTAACATTGCCAAAATTACCAAAATGCCCTTCATACCCCAAAAATTTCAAAAATTTCCAAAATCTACAAAGTCATTCCAATTATCTCCAAGATCAATTTGAACCACTCCATTAGTCCCAATTTGACCAAATTGGCCAATTTTGATCAAATTTCCTAAATTGCATCTAAATGCCTAAATTCTACAAATCTCCCCAACTTCCACAAAATTGACTTCCATCCCACCCAATTTCAAATCTAAATCAAAATTCATCAGGTCCCAACCCATTTGGAGCCAAATTGGAGTCCAATTAAATCTAATTTCAGGCTTAAATTCTAAGTCCAATTAAAATACCCCAAATTGGCCTAACCTCAAAATTTCACCAAAATGAACTTTCCAACCCCTTCAATTCCACCCAATTCACTTCCTAAATCCTTCATGAAAATCCCCAAGACCAATTTGAACCTTCAATTGGACTCAAACCCAACCCAAAACCATTAACTAAAACCCCCAATTTTGCCTTAAACTTTAAATTTCACCAAATTGAACCCATAACCTTTCAATCATTAACCTAATTGACTTTTAAATACTTAATGACATTATCCTAGACCAAATTGACCATTCAATTGAGGCTAATCCAAACCCTAGCTAAGCTTAAATCTAAATCAAAGCCAAATCCCATATCTTGAGCCCAAACCCTAAACCCACTTGAAGCAACATGGTTTAACCCATCTTGGACCACCTCATCAGCCATTAGGATCATAAGAACCACCCTAGAAGCTCTTAGCCCACTCTAATGGTGCCATGTACCAAGGGTCCCTTGAATTGGGGAACCTCTTCCCATATTTGGCCAAATGACTCATGCTTACCACACTTTGATTGAACCTCCATCCTAATCACAATTAAACCTTCCCTTGGATTCCCTGACCTTGCTAGTCACTAGCCCTGGCCTGGCCGGCCAGCCTAGTCGCTGGAAAAACCAAAACTGAGAAGGGTAGCCATGGCTCAAACATAAATTTTTACCCATCCAAGTTGTCTCAACCTAATTGATCGCTTGCACCTTTCTCCCCTCCACCTAAGCTACAGAGCTCACCCACTGGCTAGCTGATACACCAAAATAATATACTGTTTTAAGTACATATTTTATGCATATTTTTGGTGATATTACACTTTAATAAAAGGTATTTTCATGTTTTAATTGCAGGCATATCATTTTTAAGCATTTGGAGCAAAAGTGGCAAAAGGGACAAAATTTGGAGTCAAAATAGCGAATTTTGGGATTCTAGCGCATGATGCATGATTTGACAGAGAGCTGGCGCATGATGCGCCAGAGATGACCTTTGGCGGATTAAGGCGGTTTGAGACAAATTTTGCACAAATTTTCAAAGGTACACTTATTCTACACACCCCTTGGAGTCATTTAATGCATCTAGATACTTTAGAAGGTTCTTTTATGAAGGGATATGTCTCTTGGATCAAATGACACATATTTTGAATTTAAAAGAGTTGACTTTTGGAGGGAATTTTGAATTCTTTTGAAAGGAAGCAGCCCTTAATCAAAGAAGAAGACTTCAAAGACTTTAAAGAGAGGTTTGAAGGGAATGAAAAAGATAAGAAATGGGGGTGGTGTGAAAGGCAAAAAGGAGAGAAAAACATATTTTCTTCTAGGGTTGTAAGAGGAGAGGGAAGGCGAGAGATTTTTTCTTCATTACACTTCTAAGAGAGAATTGAGTGTGCTTGTAGGTATATCATTTTTTCTTCATTATACTTTTATTTTTGTATTTTTAAGTTATAACATAATTTTAAGAATTTACTTATAGGTTTTTCTAATTTCCCTATGGGATCGATATCTAGGACTCCATTAGATCCCTTTATTACTTGAGCGATATGTATACTTGTGTTGATTTTAAAGGAGATTTGACAGTTGAAAAAGAGTTTTAAAGATAAAATATTTTCATAAAAGTATTTTTTTGAGATTATATTGCATATTTATTGTTATATCTGCTGTGTGTATTTTGTAATATTGAAAAATATTTACAAAATTTACACACTAAATATGACCGCATCACCAGCTCAATTGGCCACTTCTTCCCCTTCTATTCAAACCACCCTCCTGACCAAAAAAAAGAAGAGTTCTTGAGCATAGTGGAAACTTTACTCAACTGTCTCCAGGCCCTTCTAGCACTCAAGGTAAGCTCACCCCAACAATTCCAGTCTCTCCTTACCACTGAGGTAATTTTAAACTTGAAATCTAGGGTTTTTTTTTCTGTCACTCCAATAAACCTCCCTAAAATTCAAATTAACCACCCAAAAGTTTCCCCAGAGAAAGAGAGGAAGTTCCTCATCAAAACCCCCTCTATTGAGCACCCTAACTTAGTATAAGACGAAGGACACACCGCCCTTTGATCGAACTATTGGTTAGACTCAACCTCAGCTCAAATCAACGCTTGGAGGAGCTTCGTGAGGTCACAATGAACGTTCAGAACCATTCCAATTGAGGCTACACCTCTTGGACCAAGGTATGCACCATTTTCCCCCAAATCAAGCTCTGTTTGGACTTTTATGAAGAAAAGTTTATCTCCATGCTTGATCAATCGTATGAATATGTTCGTCTCGGTCAGATGCACGTGTAAGAACAAACCATGAGTGATTTTGTTGAGTATCAAGCGAGATTTTAAGGTTTTAAGTTGGACGGTTCTCGAGTTAGGCCACTTGGAGACGATGAACGGATGTCGTTCGTTTCCACATTTATTTGGTGGATGGTCGAGATGAAGCCAAATGATGGAGTGGTGCATAAAACGCGGGCTGACAAGGCGCTGACTCAGGTGGCGGTATCAAATGGTGGAGCGACACGCGGAGCTTCAGAGAGTTCTGTGTTGCGCTGGCGGCTGACTCAGATAAGTAGGAAATTAAAGAATTTTTTATTTATTTTAATTCAAGAACTTAAAAAATCCTGAACTCGGTGTAGAAAAATTGTAAAAATAAAATAAAAATATCCACTTGCTATGTGAACAGAGGAGAATAATGTGGAATAAAAATAAAAATTATTTGATGTGTCTTTGATTTTTAATTAATTAAATACCCTCTAGACTATTTTAATTCTAATTAAGCAAATAATAATCACCATGACTTGAAATTTTAGAATTTGATTCCTCATGTTAATATGGAGGTTTTTTTTTTTTTCTAAGGTTAGACAACATCTCTAGGTGTGAAATCCTAATTTTTAGGCCTAGTTGTTTATTTTTTCCTAAAATAATTATATAAATTAAAATATAAATCCAAAAAAATTTGAGACTTATTTTGGTAGGTTCTCTGTAGTTAGAGGACTCTAAAGAAAAATATAAATCAAGTTTAAATATTTATGTAAATTGCTATAGTTAATTAAACCCTAAAAAGTCACTAAAATTAAAATGAATAAAATAATATTAGAAAATCAACAAAAATGATTTCACACTGTAAATAATAACCATTTTAACTCACTGTAAAAATTTGGAACTCATTTAAGTTAATTTGATTACTAAAGTCTATTCTCCAAGTAAAATGACATTTTTGTATTAAAATAATTATAATAATTTAAATATAATTAGAAAAAATATGAAAAGTAGTTTTCTAAATTTCTTGTGATTAGGTGCACTTAGGAAAAATAAAATTTATTTTAAAGTAATTAGTTTATTTTTTAGCAACTTTTTGAATTAAAAATAATCAAAAATTCCAAAAATATGAAAATTTCCAAAATTATTCCTAAGTGTTCCCTAATCACTTGAGACCCTTTAGAATATTTTTCTTAATTTTCTTAATTTAATTATGTATTATTAAATGCCAAAAATGTAATTTTCTTAATTTCCTTTTAAAATAATTATAATAAATAAAATAAAAGTCATAAAAATGAAAAGTTTGTTTCTCTGCATTCTTTGGACTTAAGGAGATTTAATAAAAATATAAAAAAGTAATTTTTGTATTTAAAACGTATTTTCCATTTAAATAATCACTAAAACCATTAAATAATTATAATAATTATAATAATTAAAATATAAATTAAAAAATTGTCCAAGTGGTTTTCTGGTCTAGCTAAACCACCAATAATTTTCCCATAAATAAAAACTTTATTTTGATTAACTAAATAAATTAATATTGAAAATTCTATTTTCTAAGTTAAAATAATTATTTAAATTAAATAAAAATTAGAAAAATCATAGTTTCTCCTCTGATATTTTAATTGACCCATGAGTGGAGTACCATAAATTTTTCATAGTTATTTGAGTTATATTTGATGAGTTATAAAGTGGAGAACCCTAAGGGCAAAATGGTAATTTTGGATTTTGATGCATTATAAAATTTAGGATTAACCAAAAGGGTTGTTAGATATGTAAATACATAGGAATTGGTTGGATGCCCCTATAATTTCAATATTTTACATGTTTTAACACCTAAAATTTTAATTTATTTTAAGATAAAATTTTTAATACATCAATTTTATCACTGGCTCCTCCATTTGCTCGAGGCCCCTCTCCATTTTTTCAGTTCATTTCCAGTTTTTGAAAGTTAGTCGCAGTCAAAAGAGGAATTTTTGGACTATTAAAATGTTTTTTATAAGCTATTTAATTTAAAAATAGTAATTTGAAGTGCAAGATATTTGAATACTAAAATATTAAGTAATATGCAATGTAAATCGTTTTAAAAATTATTGTTCAGTTGCCAATTTTCTCTTCACAAAAGCAGGAAAAAAAACTATGCTGAACACAACTATAAATGAGTAATTTTGATCATATTAAACTCTTCTGGATGATTTAAAATATAATGGGTTAAGAGGAAGAAACAAATTTGCCACCTTTTCATGATAAGGATAGAAATGTAATTTTGTTAACTGTTATGACTTGGAGGTTAATTTAGTTGGATGATCCTAAGGTAGCAAGCTTAGGTTAGGAAGATAATAATTCACTCATTTTAAGCCCTCTAATTGATGATTATATGATAGTATGAGCCTTTGATGAGAATTAGATTTCATTTGATTTAACATTCCTAAAATTACAAATTTACTCATGAAATTGTTAAGGGCTTGGTAGTGAACTAGGCCTGATATTTAAACTTTTTTAATGAGGTTTAGAAAAGAAAGACATGATTGATTAACACCTCTAAACACTACAAGCCCAACTTCAATGGTGGTAAAAGATCCCTAATTACTTAAGTTTGTCCTATGGGCATCAACTTACATAACCCTTGAGTAAAACATTAAGTGTCTGGCTGATTACCCCACCCTTGAGATATTTAAAATATCAAGGTACACTGAGCATAGGGTGTATTAATTTATTGAAACTAAATCTAAAGTTAGGGATGATTAGTTGAGCTATATAATAAGTTCAAATGAACTCGAAATGTTTTAAAGGGTTCTAAAAAGTTGTTAGGGATTGTTCCCTGAACACTTTTATGAACTTTTACTTTTGGATATTTTGAAGGATATTTTGAAGGACAATTGGACTTATTACACTTTGTTCCAGAAATTTATCCATTAAAACCTTTAAGGACCAACCAAGTTATGATCTAGGGTTTGGTAGATACACCTTCAACTGATCTTCTTGTTTTTCTATTCTCACAATTTATTTAGATTTCCTGCAAAATTATATATATGTTGTAAGTTCTAACGTTTCAGCAGG
>NW_018165430.1:182482-203891 GCF_001263595.1 Phalaenopsis equestris
CAGGAATGCGAGAAGATGACAGGTAGACATTTACATTTTTGCAGTGCAATTTCCTTTGCTGCATTTTATTACTTGTACCTGCTTTAATTATAAAACCTCTTTTCAAAAATTGAAAATTACAAAACCATTTTTCAAAATTAAACAAAATTTTATTAAGAAAAAAACAATAAAACCAACAATTTAATAACACATCATTTTGAATTTATGGTAGTCCCTCAGATGAGGTAACCCATGGTTGCTAACGAGATTTTCCCAGTTTAAATGAGCTTAACAACTCTTTTAAACAAAGTAAATTCAAGTGAAAATAATGGTACCGGAACGAGGGAACCGTGGGATCCTAATCGGTGTTGGTCTAATTAACTTTAAACCCCCTCATAATGATTGAACTGAACTTGTCTTGTAAACCTTTTGAACTCTTAAACTCTAGGATTGCTACTTCACCGAGGAGCTTAGAACTAACTTCGAGGGCAGCATTCTACAACCCAGGTGGATCTAAAACAACAATCTCTTCTTTAGAATTAAACAACATAACCCATACAATTTTGAGGTATTTTGTTAAGTGCAACACAAATTCTCACTTTATCTTTAGGTCTTTGCACAATCATGTTGTGCAATTTAAGACCTAACTCATTTTAGGATTCTAAGGTTATCGTTCGTTACGACATAAGTCTTCCCATCTTCCAGGCTATTTGTATGATTGTGCCATGCAAATATAAGCCCTAAATAATAATATATGGCAGAATGAAATACTTGATAATTTTCTTCTCCGAAATTGAAACCAAACCATAGGATAGCTTGGGAAGTCACTGAAGTTCTCTTCAGGATCTGTGACAACCCCTAGTTTTCTCCCTTGGGATTCCATAAAAATGTTCCAAATTTGAGTTTTTCCCATTTGACACTCGTTGGTTCGATCTTCGAAAAGTCCTACCCTTTGAAATTCTTGAAGAAAATACTTTCTGATATAAATTGAGAGTTTTCTTATTGAGAGTTTTCTTAGGCCTCGGTCATTTAAGATGTAATTAACTATAGGGGCTTGCCCTTATAGAAAAATTTAAGAACCCAACTTAATATAAACCTTATCTAATCTTTTATATTAGATAAGGAAATTTTTTGGTCAACATAAATGGTTTTGCAGACTAAAACGAATGTCATAAATTTGTTAGTTTATTTATTCAAGCCTCATCAGCAAGTGATGTGTCTATTCCTCGGGGTAGACGTACCATTTGTGGTGTTGTGCTCATTTATTTAAACTATTATTTATATGAGATCAGTTTGGTCACGTATTTTTAAAATTAAAATATTACTTTCCAAAAATAATATATATTATATTAAATCAAACATCTTCTTCCCAATTAGGCGACCGTCAACATATTACCAATGATCGTACAATTGGACTGCACAACAAGAACACATAATAGGAAGTCAATCAATAAGGGGTATGTCGATCAAACGGTACTAGAGGTGTAATTTTCATTTAATATTATCTTTAATCCTCTATATAAATAGAGGAATGATAAATGTAGAGGAGGGATTTTAGAATAGTAGACAAAAATACCTGAATCCTTACACCTCTTTATATTCTATCACCTTTCTCCAACTAACCATGTCACTGCTTTTGAATCAATCTTGTTTATTCAAAGTAAATGACATGCCGAAGTGTCATCTATTCTTCAGAACCTCATGGGAGTTGACATGCATCAAAATTACATGATTTCACATTTTACCCTACATTTTACCTGCTATTTTTACTAATTTATCACATATATATACTTGAAAAAGGTTTTTACTAATGTTGTGGAGGTTATATGTGTCGAAACTCAAAATAAAATTAAAACACGTGATATAGTGATGTCTAGCGTACTCATGCCAGAACTGAGCATGACCACGCCAGAACTAGCACGACCAAGCCAATTTCAAGCCTGACCGCGCCGGGGTCTAGCATGAGCACGCTGCAGGATGTCCATAGCTTGTATTTTGCAAGATTACTTGACTATTTTGGACCTATTAATAGATTTTGAGAGTTTGAATGCCTATTTTGGATCCCTTATGTATAATCTAACTATAAAAACTTATTTGTGTCATGAGAGAAGGTCTTTTAGGCCAATTTTACATTAGAGAAAAGTTGAAGGCTGCTAAAGGCAAGGTTTGGAGAGAATTTTGAGAGTTTTCTCAAGGTCCTCTACCTCCTTTGGTGGAAACATTGAGGGGTGAGTTTCTCTTTTGTTTTGTGAGTTGTGAAGGATTTGTATGAGAGGAAGGATTGCTATCATTATGGAGAGGACAAGTTATTGTCAGCTTTACATGTTTTTGCTTCTTGCAATGAATTCCTTCATAGTTTTTCTTGTTATGATTTTCTCAAAGATGCGTGACTAATTTCATTTTTTGTGTCTTTGTGATGTAGATGTAGAGGATTTAATTATGGTTTTGGTTGTAATTTTCTTTTGTTGGCATTTTTTTGTGTTTTCATAGCCTTTACTTTTGGTTAACCTATGAACTTAATCTACTCCTAGTATAGCCTATTAGGATGTTAAAATATTTCTTAAAGTTATGACCTCTAACAATTACTTAGTGGAAATAAAGAGTTAACCACAAAATTTTGAGAGGATTGACATATTTCAATGGAATTTTGTAATCATTATAGGGGATCAGAATAGTTATGCGAAATGTCATGGGGGTTGAGAGAGACTCAACTTACTGGATTCTAGCCTGCTTTTGACCTAGACACAAGCATAACGAGTAACATATCCCCGTTTGATAACAATCATATAAGAAAATATTTAGGCAAGCCACTATCACCACAATCCCTAAATCACAGAGCCATGAGCCTCATGTATCTTGAAGGAACTCACAAACACTTTCCCACAACTTTTGTTTTCCAATGCTCACAATTTCTTCTATTTTTTGCTAAAATCTTAGGATTAAACCCATCTTTACAAATATGTCAAGCTAGGTTCACTAGATTAGCAAACTATTGATTTTTCTGCCTAAATAAAATTTATACTTTTCTCATAAGATCGATACATGGTCCTGCAAATCACATATTACTTCACACGTTCACTTGCATTGTACGACCACTTATTTCACAGTAAGTTTTGGAGCATTAAGTTTTTTTTTATCGTTGTTGGAGAAAGACGCTAATAATTATTTCTAATTTTAGGAGAACTTTAGTTTAAAGACTTAGGATCAAGTTTCAACATGTTTTATCTTCATGTTTTTCTTATTTATTTTGTGTGTTTGTTATTTCTATTGTTGCATTTGTATTACTGTGTGTTTTTTTTTTCATGTGCTTAAAAAAAGTTAAGAAACTGAAAAAAAAATTATAAAGTCAAAAGTCAAAAGAAAATGTTTCAACACTTTAGAATGGAAAACCTTTAAGAAAACTAGTTTATACCTTTTTCAGAAGTATTCCAACCCATTGATGGCTAGCAATCACATGAATTTTGACCTCTCTGACATAGGAGCTAGGTTCGATCACCCCTTTTTCAAGTCTTACAAACCCAACTGGACTACTTACCCAAACTCCATTTGGAATATTAATTACATTAATGTAGAAAACCAACATTAGCGAAGAACTCAAGCTAAATTTGTAGAAAATTGGATCAACTGGGTAATGACCACATTTGTCAAACTCAACCTTGGGAAGTCACCTCGAAACCCCAATTTAGGGAGGATGACCTATCATTAGAAGAATGGATAGTAAATTTGAGGAATCAATCCAACAGCTACACTCAAAGTTGATTGACCTACCCAAGCTTCAGATGGAACAATAATATTCATGGTGGAGACAACCAACAATGGGAGATCACCCAAGTCGGTTTTGTAGGAAGCTAGAATAACAGGATGGAGACCACCCTAACAAAAAAAGAGAATTTGAATGGGTGATAAACCTACTAAATCAATTACAAAGTCAAACTATAGTATTAAGAGTTTTAGAAAATCAAATGAAGCAATTATTTAGCCTAGAAACTTAAAGGATGTCAGAGGTAGTGGATGGCCATAATTTTGAAATTGAAGAATTGGTCCCTGAAACAGAATGTGCTTTTTTCTTCAAGGCACCCCGTTGCATTATGAGGGGGGTGGTTGAGCCTATAAGTCAACCTAAAGGAGTGCCCTAAGGGGATGATTGGGAGACAGCCCTAGGCAGGTGAATGACCTAGTTGAATTAGATCCAGAATTTGAAAAAGCAGGAGTGAACCCAACCCAAAATTTAGGAGAGTTGAATTATCTTATTGGGATCCATTTTTTGGAACTTTCAAGGAAAACACTTATATGAAAATAAGGCAATTAATTTGGAGGAATTTGGACTTAGAGAATAACTATAAGAATGTTAAACTGAGTTAATTTCATACAGACCCTCAGGATGACTTTAATAGAACTGTGAAAGAAAAGTTAAATTTGAGGATTCAGTATAAACTCTAGGATTAGTAAAAGATTGGGAAATTTATCAAGGATTACTAAATAAGAATTTTGATCATGTAATAAGCCTTTTTTTTTCAGATTGAAGACATTAAACAAAACACAATCTTGGGAGGCAACCTAAGTGATATCTGATACGTTGAGCATGTTTCTCTTTTTTTTACTTTCACAATTTTTTCAAAAATTTTGCAATTTGATTTGAAATTTGACTTTAAATTTGCTTTGAAATTGGTTTAAGTTTTCATTTGAACTAGTTTTGAGTCTTGTCCCTCCACGGAGTGATTTACACGTCATTACATATTTAACATTCTTATTTTCTAAGATTCATGCGATGACTTCTATATTAACACTTTTTCCTACACTTATTATCCTTTTAGTTTACTGCTGCTTCATGCCATTCATATGTTAGAAAAAAGAAAAATTAGGGGAGAAAAATTGTACCTTTTAACAAACTTAGATGTAATTCATATAGCTCAGTGAAAGATTTAATATTCACATTGTAATTCTTGCTAGGAATTACAAATTAGTCAAACTTGTTATCAAAATCATTTAAAAGAGGATAAATTTCATTTAGAAAAGTTTAACCTTATTAATTTAATAATCAGAATTCAAAACTAAACAACTTCAATTCATACTTACAAAAATCTATAAACTATTAAATGAGGTGTAATTTAAATATTAAAAAGCAAACCAAAATAATTTTTAAGTCGTCTTCAGTTCATTTTAATGTTAACGTAACTTTTAACTAAAAAGATAACAAAAAGGAGTGAAACTAAACTATCATTGTTGAAAGTTATTGCTTAAGGAACACAATAATTATCATATTTAAAATTAGAGAAAGAAAAATTTGCCATCCAGATAAAATAACTCTTAGGAGAAAAATAAGAAGAAAGAGAAAAAGAAAAGAAGAAAATTACAAAATAAAAAATAAAAAAACCTTGAGAAGTAGCTTGAGGTCGACACAATAAAATTTAATAAAAAAGAAGGGAACCACAAGGGTGTTTATTGGAACTTAAGTGATAAAGTTTTTCATGATTCTTTAATTAAACCCCTTTAAAGTTATCTATAAATGTAAAAGTTTTGTAATATTAAGTTGGTGAAATTGACTAAAGTTGCTTTAAAGGCATTCAGTGTTGATGAAAGATATTTTAAATAATGTCATTTTAAGAATCTAAGGGATTTCTTGATGACAGAATGAAGGAAATTAAGAAAAAGGTCGCTTTATTAATAATAAAAAATAATTGATCCTAAGATAACATTTAAACACCTTTATTTTAGTTTGATAAACAAGTTGAATAGTTAAAAAAAACTACTAGAGTACCTATTATTCTCATGGGATCCTAAACGAGTTATTAGATTACTTAAGAGCAAGAAATAGGGTAAGTTTGGGAGTATTGACATGCGTCAATATTACGTGATTTCACTAACATTTTACTCTACATTTCACCTTTTATTTTTATTAATTTATCACAAACTTACAGTTGAGAAGGGTTTTTGTTGATGTTGTGCAGGTTATAGGTGTCTAACATATAAAATGGAGTCAAAACATGGGATATAGTGATGTCTGGCATCGTCACACCCGAACTGGGCATGACCATGTAATTTCAGGTGTTACCACGTCAATTTTGGGTGTGACCACACTGGATTCTAGCAAGACCACACCGTCGGACGTCTAAAACTCATATTTTGCGTGATTTCTTATTTATTTTGAACCTATTGACAGGTTTTGAAAGTTTGGATGCCTATTTTGTATCCCTAAGTAAAACCTAACTAACTATAAAAATATATTTGTGTCATAAGAGAAGGTACTTATAGTTAATCCTGCATCAGAGAAGAGTTGAAGATTGCTAGAGGCAAGGGTTGGAGAGAATTTTGAGATCATCCCTCAAGGTCTTCTTCTTCCTTTGGTGGAAACCATAAGAGATGAGCTTTTCTATTATTTTTTGAGTTGTGAGGAATTTGTATGAGAGGAAGAATTATTGTCATTATGAAAAGAACAAGTTAATGTATGTTTTACATGTTTTTTTTTCTTGCAATGAATTCCTACATAGTTTTCCTTGATATCATTTTCTCGACGATGTGTGGCTAATTTATTCTTCATGTCTCTGTGATGTAGGAGGAGTGGATTTAATGTGGTTTTTGTTGAAATGTTTTTTCGTTAGTGTTTTCTAGTGGAAATGAAGGGTTAAATCAAACTTCTGAGAGGATAGACAAATTTCAGTAGAATCTGCATTCATGTTAGGGGAGCAGAAAAGTTATGTGGAATGCCATGGAGATTGAGGGAGCCTCAACTTTATGGATTCTATGTTTCTTTTGACCTAGACATAGGCATATAGAGTAACATATCCCTAATTGACAATATCACATAGAAAAGTATTTTGGTAAGCCATGATCACCACAATTCATAAAACACAGAATCACGAGTGTCATCAATCTTGAAGGAACTCGCAAATACTTTCCTGCTACTTCTATTTTCTACTGCCTGCAATTTCCTTTGTTTTTGCTATAATCTTAGGACATAAAACCATCTTTGCAAACATGCCAAGCTTGGTTCATTAAATAGTAAACTAGAGATTTTTCTGTAGATATATTTGTTAGACTTTCCTCGTGGGATTGATACGCGGACTCTTAAACTGCAATCTAATTAACGTGTGCACTTGTGTTGTATGACCACTTGCTTTGTGGTAAGTTTTGGCACGTTAAGATTCAGTTAGTTTTGGCACGTCAGGATTTAGTTATTTAATAGTTCAACAACTATCATTAAAAGTAATCACGTCATTTGCAAACTTCAAGAGAATGTTCATCATAAAGTTCGCTAGTGTACACAAATCATACAAGAGCTCACTGGCCCTCTTATAGTTACATTGGAGACAGGGTGAGTCCTTGCATACTTTTTTAACCCACTTCCAAAAAGAGATGCTAGCAATCAGAGATTTGGAACCTGTAGAGAGGGACCGTTTAGCTACGCACTGAGATTACATTGCCTAAAAATATCGGCAGAGCTAGTGGAACGTGCTAATATCAATATCATTAGAAGAGTACAACGCTCCCTTCAGCCCCAAGATAGAATAGTCTAATCGACACTCTCCTAAGAGAAATGCCCATGGAGAATGTTGGAAGATAAATAATAACCCACATCCATCAACCAAAGCTTAGCATGAGAAATTTACATCTAAAATTGTTAATTTTACAGGACTTTTATGTGATGTTCAAGATGTGTTTTATGCATCCAAATATGAATGTTTAGGTGTTAGATATTTAAATGTATAAGAATTGTGGTAAATGACCAAAATAGAAATAATATTTCAATATAATCAGAGGATGAGATCTTCTGGAAATATTCCAGCAAGAAAATTTTGGATACTTTTGTTGGCCATCCTCATGACCTTCTTTTATTAATTACTTTCATGAACATCTAGAATTTGGAATATGTCATGGCTTATAGTTATAATTAAAAATAACCATCTAGAATTTGGAACATTCCACTCAGTTTTAATTAAAAATAAGGGAAATATACATCTATGCTGCACAATTCTTATGTATTTACCTAAATTTTCATATTTATACACATAACATTTTGATACTTTAAATTTATGAATGAAAATGTATTTTTGTTTTTAAAAAATGATATTAGTGATAGTTTTTTATATGACATTAAAGATTTAAGTACCCTATGTAGTACATAAGGATTGTGTGTTTTGTATGTGAATGCCCCTAAGAATAAATTAAATGAAATCATGATGACATTAAATTAATTAAATTTTTTGTATCGGTTTGATATTAACCTTAATCATATCCCAGCTAAGCCCAACGCAGTTTGATTTAATTTTGCCAGCTATTATGATAGACATTTTCAACCATTTACAGGGATTGGATTGACAGAAATTTTGGACGACATTTGGACGCTTTAAACTCGGATGCCTGAGAGAACCCTGCTTTACTGGTCCTTCATTTTAGTAAGCTAATTCTACAGCTTATTTAGGTCTGTCATAATAAAAACATAGCTTGAACTCGGCTCGATAATTAATCATAATTCAGCTAATTTTTACTAGTCACTTCCTCAATCAGCTAAATACAAACAATATCATATTGGGCCCGATGTTCACACACACACACACACACACACACACACACACACACACACACACACATAGATGGATTCTCCCACATTTTATAATTGTATGGATTATTTATCTCGGGCGATCAATCAATCTCACAACACCCATTCAAGCTAGAGGCAGTGTTTTGGTCCTCATCTTGCATATGTTTATGACCTCATTATATTATGTAATATGATTAAGGTTAATATCGAACAGATACATAAAAAAATTCTCCTCAAATTTGAAAAGTTGTCAGGCATGACTTTTACAAGAATAAATGTGAGTTCTATCCATGTAAAGGGATTCCCTTGGATAGAAGCAGCTAGCTAAAATCATGTAAGGGCTTCAGGGTGAGCAATTTTTCTCTCAAATACTTGGATTTTCAACTTAATATTGTCAAGAAAAGAAATCTGATGTTTGAAGAGATGTTTCATAAAATTCATAAATGAATTCAGAGCTGGGAAAACTCATTTTTATCCTTTGGTGACCGGCTTACTCTCCTTCAATGTGTGTTAACTACCCTACCTTTGTATATTGTATAAGTGGTAAAAAGAAGAAATCTAAAATAGAAAAAAAATTCAATAAATTCTTTTTGGTTGGACATAGCAATGGGATTCATTGGACATCTTGAAGCAAGCTCTATAAACCAAAAATGATGTTTAGTTTGGGCTTTAAAACTTTCAAGCAATCAATGGAAATAAGGTAATGCAATTTATAGATTAATATGTGAGCTTATATTGGTCTTTGGGCTAAACTAATGAAGACGAAATACTTCAAACATTCCCGCCCTTTACGAGTTACTGCAAAATTGAGGGATTCTATGGCGTGGAAAGCAAAGCTGATGTTTTAGTTCTTTTTGTAAATTCAAAGTTTCCAGCTTGTCTACTTATCATCTTGTAACTTTTTCTCTAAATAGCCTTCCTTCTTGGATCGTTGAAATAATTCAGAGAAAAGAAGGGTTTAGAAAAGGAGAAAAAACAACCTAATTAGACAAACAAATTTGGAAAAAGAGCGTGGAGAACTTATGTAGGGTAAACTTTGTGCGATTGGTCAAGAGTGTATGTTCAGAGTAAGACACGATCAAAACACCATGAAATGTGTCATTCACGAAATGAATCCCTGCATAAGCAACACATAACCATAGAACCAAAAAGAATATTTTTGTTCTAGGGTCAAGAGCAACTCTCAAAGGGATGTATCCCTTTGGTTAATTACAACTTGGGGGATTCCCAAGAATACACTTGATTAGAAGAATCCTACTAACATTCAAGTGATGATGAGTAAAAGGGTATGTCAAAGGATGGTTATCTCATAGGAGAACCAAAAATGGCCGCTCTCTACTCTCTAAAAATCCCTCCAAGAGTCCTAATAAGTCTCTTCCATCCACTTTTATCCTCCCCAATGCTTATCCCTTCTTTGCCCAAGGGAATATTGCAATTTCAATTTTTTGGGTGCTTGGATCGGCCTCCATTCAACCAAAATCCCAAGAAAAATTAGGATATGGAAGAAGGATGGTGCCTAGACACTGGTTGAGGTACCTAGGCACCAGGATTGGGTGCCTAATTTCTTCCCTCTTCAGTTTGTAAATGTCAGGAGCTATTTTGGGCAAATAAGCACTCGACATGGCGTTAAGGCTTTCGAGCTGGACACCTACTTGTTAGGCTTTCAATTTTATGGCTCGTGGAGCTGTTTTGGGATCCTAGGCGACTGTACTGGCGTCTAGGTGCCCAAGACTGGTGCCTAGGCGGTGGTCTAGCCCAATAACTTCAAAATCTGTTTCGATCCGTGAAAAGTGTCCGAAGAAGACTTTTATCAATCTTTGAGATATAAGAGACTTTGTATGACTAAAACATAGCCTCATAACTTCAAAATATGTATTTTTATGGCTTTTTAATCAGATACTTTAATGTCAACCGACAATCATAGTCACTTCGCAGGTGTATCGCCCCAAACACTGATTTTCCTAAAAAATGCATGTGGGGGAGGGTTTTATGGATTCCTCAAGTTATGAAAAGCTACGTATAAATGTTATATAAACCCAAAACATTTAAGAAGACAACCAATGCATGTGACACCAAAAATTAATGTCAGTAAAGGACCCCCAAATAAGTGTGTTGTGATGCTAATGCACAGTGCACTTGTTCAAAGCAGCTCAAAGTTTGATTGAACCAAGGTTAGTTTTTTAATCAATGTAATCAGGTCAACCAAAAGAAAAGGTCTGAATATGCTTTGAAGGAAGGCTTTGGGACCCACATCCAATTCTAGGAGGCTGACAAGTCAGTTAGGTTGAGAAGGAATGGTAAAAGACTTATATCAACTCGAGATCCAGTTAGGGTGACCAAATCGAGAAAAAACACACTAGGATTTACATCTAACCTGGGAGCTAATGGAGGCATGAAATTTATGAATGCAGGGAAGGAAGGCTCTGGGACTTGTATCTAACCTAGATGGTAAAGTGGTGACTAGATCAAGTAGAAATGCCAAGGGACTCGCATCTGGTCGAGAACTAATCAAGGTGACAAAATTAGGAAGGAAGACATTAGGATTTATAACAAAATTGAGACTTGGTCAATGCACGGAGCCTAAGGCACAGATCCAGAATTAACTAGGAAAGAAAGTTCTGGGAATGACATCCAACCTAGAAGGTCACTAAATTGAGCAATAACACCAAGGGACTCATATCCCCTCTGGAACTAGTCAAGGTGATCAGATCAAGAAAGAAGATGTTGGGATTTACATCCAACCTTAGGTCTGATCATGGCACAAAGCCTGAAAAATTTAGGAAGGAAAGCTCTAAGACTGACATCTAACCTTGAAGATGACTATATCGAGTAGGAATGCCTAGGAATTCACATATGCTCGAGAGCTAGCTGAGGTGATCAGAAAGAATAGTTGAGATTTTCATCCAACTTGATATTTGATCAATGCATAGAACTCGAGGCACAGAGCTTAAGTATACTAGGAAGGAAAGCTCTAGAATTGACATCCAACCTAGAAGATAAGTAGATCAAGCAAGAACGTCAAGGGGCTCACATCCGCTTGAGAGCTAGTGTAGGTGATATGATCAGTAAAGAAAGAATTGGGACTGATATTTAACTTGATAGCTGGTTGAGGTATGGAATCTAAAATACATGTTACACTAAGGAGGAATTCTAAGGGACTAATATCCAACTTGAGCAATGAACAGAGTGAGTAGGTCGAGAAAAATTGCTGAGGGACTTACATCCATATAAAGCACTAGAGAGAGATCGAATTAGGTGAGAAAGTGTCGGACATATGTCTAACTTGAGAGCTAATCACGGTATGGAACCTACAATTTATATTACAGTAAGGAGGAATGACAAGAGGTTGATATCCAAATTGAGCAATGAACAAGTTGCTTATGAAGTCAGTAGCTATGAAGCTATAAATGTCCCGAGACAAGATGCTCTCATGAAAGAATCAATTGTGAAGTCATATGATTTGAAATAAATCAAAATCAAGTGTTTATTAAGTCAATAGTGTCATAAGACAATAATTTCTCATGAAAGAACTGACTGGGAAGTCATATGGTTCATGAGGCAAGAAGGTAGAGTGACTATGAAGTCAGTAACCATCTGAGATAAGACGTTCTCATGAAAGAATCAACTATGAAGTCATATGGTTTGAGGGGCAGGATATGTTAGATGACCAAGGTGGTCTAGTAGCACAAGACGCTTTAGTAAGAAGTGATCAAGGCAACTTTTTCTGCATATAACATCATGGTATTGTTAGATATTATGATACCACAACTAGACATTGGCCGATTTAATAATCAAAATGCAATAACTGATACAACATGCGTTCTGACAAGGTGATGAGAATCAATCAAGTCGAATGTGGTGTTAAAGAGGGGTTGAATGAACAAGCCAATCTAACCTTGAAATTCTTTTGGAAGCTTTAGCAAAGCGACCCTCACTGGGGATTCTTCAAGAATGAATAAAATAGTTCTTACTAAGGGGTCGCAATTAGACATGGACTAGTTACATAAGCAAGGTGATCTAACTGATAAGACATGTCCATTTATAGGGTAGGAAAATGCCTAAATCAGCCATATCATTGAAATGGGTTGGAAGGATGAAATAATCTAACTTATATGTGATATCTTCATTGTGAACTTAAAAGGATGCAACTTGTTAGGGATTTGCCATAACTAGTAAGTTAATTCTTGTTGGGATGGTATCATAGTTTAATCAAATATTGAGGTATACTGATTAAAAATGGACCAACTAGAAAAGCAAAGTGCTTTAACTGGTACCAAATGTCTATTTGACCAGGCTATAAGAATCAATTAAGTCCTCATCAAAAGAGTCAAGAAATCAAAGAAGCCCAACCTATATGGTGCCTTCATCAAACACCGATATCAAGATATGAGGCTCAAGCGTGCATCAACTAAACAAGCAAGAGGCTCAAGCTGATGCAACATGTCTTTTTTGACAATGCAACAAAAATTTCTCTAATCAAGGAAAATGTCTAGAAAGGGTTAGAATAGCAAAGTGATCTACCCAAGATGTTTGAACATCAAGCCGAACTTAAACGGATTCCTTAAAGGATATCCACCATGCTCATCCATAATGAGTAGGATGAACATATTTATCACATCCATGAACGATGAACATAATATGCATACTATACTCGTGATGAGCAGGTATTTCGATTTCAAACCATGTATAAAGTGGTTCATCAAAAAACATGGTAACAGAGACACCTGGCTTCTCTTACACTGATTATTGGCCGCACCATGTATAAAACTCATTAGGGGATGTACACCTTGCCCAAATGTAGACCGTAAATCAATTTAAGAGAAATACATAGCTTCTTAATCATTGTGAACTTAAAAAGAACTTTTATCAAGTGCAAGGCAATCATTACAAATAGCTCACATAACAAAGAAATGTTAAATAAAATGTGTCATCTATATTGCTCAAAAATTTGATTACAAAGTACAGAAGCTTTTAACATCAAATTTTATATAAAGTACATTGAGTACATAAAATATAAAGAGTACCTAAACATAATATTTTTTTCAAGTATTGCCCATTGATAAGGGGCATTAGGTGAGATTCGTCTGCATCAATCAGCAAGTAGTCTCCTCCTTCATAAATCTTCTTGATCATGAACAGTCCATCCCAAGTGGTAAAAAACTTACCGTGTCTTTGACGGTGAATCACAATAGAGCAAAAATGAACCCGCACAAAGTCTCTAGTTGTGAAGGTCTTTACTCTCACCAATTTGTCGTGAGCTCTAACCATTCAAGCTCAGTATAGCTCGAGGCATTTTTGGGCTTGCAACTTAACCCCTTGAGACTATCAAGCTCTCCCAACCTGAGTTAAATATTGTCTTCACTGTTGATGTTGTTGTTTAGAGCAACTCACAAGAAAGGCAGTTTGACTTCGAAGGGAATAATTGCTTTGGACTGAAATTCAATGTGAATGGGGGAGAGCGAGTGGGAGTATAGTACGTCATACAATATGCCCACAAAGCCTCCAAGAGCCTTTCATGCAATTCCTTCTTATTAGCATGAAAGATTTTCTTTATAAGGTTTATCAAAATCTTATTAAAACCTTTGGCCAAGTCATTGACTCTCGAATAGTATATAGTGAAATAACTTCAATCGATCTTATGGCTTTGAACAAAATGATTTATCTTTATGTTTTTGAAGGTTAACTAGTTATCAGAGATGATATGACACGACACACCAATTTGATAGACCAAATTTTTCTTGAGAAAATGCAACACATTTTTGTTATTAACCTCCCTTAGAGAGATGGTTTTCGCCCACTTAAAGAAGTAGTCAATGGTTGTAAGAATACACTAATGTCCTTTTGAGAGTGGAGGGTTGATGGGCCCTACAATATTAGTTTCCCAGGCTTCAAATGGCCATGATGCAACTGTGAGATGCAGCACATTTCAGTGTTGGTGAGGGACTAGACTAAATACAATGAAAGGATGGTATCTCTTGGCATAGTCCATACAATCAAGGGTCATCAAATGTCAGCAATATCCGAGCCTCTTAATCCCAGTTTTCATCTTGAGACCTGATTGATGGGACCCACCAAGACCGTCACGAGCTTTTGTCAAGATTTTCTCGATCTCGTCTTTCCCAATGCATCTAAGCCAAATCTAGTTTCATGAGCATCAGTAGAGTGTATCATTAATGATTGTAAATGACAATGCCCTCTTCTGAACCAGAGCTGCTAGAGAGCAGTCGTAGGGGAGTATATCCTTTGTCAAGTATGTGATGATCGCTTGACACAAATCAACTTATAGCTCATCAAAAACCAAAAAGATTGCACCTTCATCACCTCAAGGGGTAGCTTCCAAAAACTTGAGATATGCCGGTGATAGGACCTTTCTATCCTAAATTACTTACTAGCCAAAACTTACCATGAAGTAAGTCAGCGATACAACACAAGTATACATGTCAGGTAAAAATGTGTTAAAGAGTACTACATATTAATCCCATGAGGAAAGTGTTGATAATTATTATGAAGGGAGAATCTCTTATTTACTAAACTTCTAAACCTAGTTTAGCATGATCACAAATAAGTGATAGTTTCCTAAAATTCTACTTGAAAGTGAAAAAAAAAGATAATGTGTTTGGAAAAGATGGAAAATAGCGGGAGGTAATTCTTACTATTCTTCAGAATGTGTGAGACTCACACCACTGTAATTTAGGTAATGTATTGATTAGTAGTATTCTTAGACATATCTCAACATGATTGTTATCAACAGTTATAGAAAGTCCTCCTTACACATATGTCTAGGATGGAAAAGGCTTGAATCCTTGAAGTTAAGGCTTCCTCAATCCACATGACAACATGCAAATTTTTTTGACTACCTTTTTAGGTTGCAAAACTCAGATAAAATATGTCTATTGTTATCCAAATTCTGGGGTTATCCATTTCATTCCTTTGCTCAATGGGTAATAATAACAGATCACAAATATGTTAACATCATAATTTTTTAGTTCAATAATGAATGAAACTCTATGATTAAGATAACAACAATAAGCCTTGATTTGTAAAGAAACAATACCGAGAAAGAAATCATCTGAGAAAACCACAAAAATTTCATGTAATGAATCGTAGGAGTCTGAGAGGAATTTTAGCTATGCATGATAGAAATAATCCTGAAAAAAACATCCCATCGAAACTATTGTTGCAATGATAACTAAAAAAAAATACTTTCAATATGATTTTCTATGTTTTCCACAAAAATAAAGGTAGAAAAAACTCTTACAACCTCAAACCTAAGAGAGAACGAGAAAACCTATGGAAAACTATCAAAAACCTTCAACTTTGGTGCCTCAAGCTGCCTTGAGATCTTTCCTCCCCCAAAAGAATGATTCTAATTATGTCATATCATCTCTTTTTATAGATCTAGCAAAAATTGGCATGACAATACCATGAATTAAAAAACATCGTCACACTAGAAAGTAGCATGATCATGCCATTTTTTTGTGTGGTCATGTTCAGATTGGGCGTGACTATTCCAAACATTAATTTTTTGCATGTTTTGACTCTATTTTGTGTGTTTTACACCTATAATCTACAAAATAACATAAAAAACTTTCCACAAACATAACATCATAAAAAATTATGTGAGATAAAATGTAAAAAAAAAGGAGATAACATGCCAGTAAAATAATGTAAAATTGACTTATATCAATACCCCAAACTTAGCTGATCACTTGTCCTTCAGTAATCCATAGCTCAGTTGGAGCCCCATGGGAATATAACAGGTACTCGTGTAGGTTTCTAAATTATTTAACTTATTTATCAAAGATAAGTAAATGTTCTTAAGTGTCATTTCATATTTATTTATTCCTAATGTTTAATAACTTGATCTTTTCCTTACTTCCCTTGGTTCTTCCCTTAGAGAATTCCAAAGTTTCTTAAATTGGTGATGTTTAAAATATCTTCAACAACCTCTAACGTTTCTAAAGCAAATTCAGCGGAATTAGCCAACTTAATCCTTCTTAACTTTTCTCTTAATAATAATAATAGATGGGTTTCATTAAAAAATCATGAACAAATTTTTTCACTTAAGTTCTATTAGACACCCTCCTGGCTCATTGTTTCCTTAAATTTGTCATGACAACCTCAAGCTTCTTCTCAGGGCTTTCTAGATTTTGACTTTGTCTTTTTCTTCTTTTCTTTTCTTTTTTTTTTCTTTTTCTCATGAGAATTACTATATCTAGACAGGAAAATTTTTCTTCTTTTATTTTAAGTATGAAAAAGGTTAGTGTTATTAAGAAATAAATCTCAAAAAATGATTGTTTAATGTCACTCTTTTATGTTATCTTTCATTTAAAAGTTAAGACAATATCAAACTCGCTAACAAAAAACTAAAAAAGACTTAAAACATCTTTAGTTTGTTACTCAATATTTTAATTGCACCTATTTAATTATCATGAGATTTCTTTAGGTAAAATTAGAAGTTGTTAAATTATGGAATCTCATTATTTAAACATTAAGGTTAATATTTCCTAAATGAAATTTATCATCTTTTAAAAGAAATTTTGATAAGCAAGTGGACTTACTCAGAATTCTTAACAAAATTTACCATATTAACATTTTTAGTCTCTTACTGAGTTATGTGAACGACTCGATTTGTAAAAAGGTCAATATTTTTCCCATAAACTTACTTTTTTGCATAACATATTTAACTTGTAGAAAAAATAATTATAGGTCCAACAAGTGCAGAAAAGGGTAAATACATGATCAGTCCCTATAATCTCAAGGGACAAGTATGTGAAATATATAACAATGCACAAATCAAAAGATGTACAAAAATATAGCAGAAGCAAAAATTGTGGTTTGACTCCTACCCCACCATATAGGATTAACTACTCTGTAGAAGGAAACTATTCAAAACTAATCTAAATGAAAATTTAAAATAAATTTCAAGAAAATTTCAAAGTTATAAAAAAAAATTCAAAGAAAAAATTGAAAAAAATGCACAAAATAAAAACATGCTCAGCACAAAAGATAACACTTGGGTTGCTGCCCAAGATAGCGCTTAGTTTAACGTCCTCAACCTAACAAAAAAGTCTTCCTTTAGGATAAAAATTCCAATTTAGTAATCCCCAATCAAATTCCTAATGTTATATTGGTCATGGAGTTCTTACTAAGCCCTCAAAACTATTTTTCTTGTAACTTTTCTCTTTCAATTCAATAACAATCTCCTAGAGAGTATGTAGGTGGTTTATTCGGATAATTATTCGTAAGGGTATTTTCTAAATCCAAATTCCTCCAAATTAATTCTTCCATTTGCAGTTCAGTGTTTCCCTCACAAGTTATAAGAGATGGATCCCTATAAGGTAATTTAGGTCTATTAAATTTTGGGTTGGTTCAGGCTCTATATCTAATTCTATTGGCCACTCTCCTCCCTAAGACTATCTTTCAACTCTTCCCATTTAGACACTTCTTCTGGTGATATTAGAGGCTTAACTATGTCCCTTATAATGCAAGGGGATGCCTTAAAAAGAAGAACATATTCTTCCTAAGTCATTGTCCAAACAAATTCATCCAACTTAACAAGCTCTTCAAGGATCAACTCTTCAGATTAATAGTTATGGCCATCTACTACCCCTGACATCCCTTGGGGTTCGTTACCTAATAAGTCAGCTAACTTCCTAACTTGGTTTTTAAAGTTTCTTTATAACTCCTTCCCAAGCTTATCAATTCTTTCAAATACTTATTTTCTTCAGGGTAGTCACTATACTGGTTATTCTGACTTCCTATTGGATCAACTTGGGTGCTCTCCCATTACTAGTTATCTACACTAGCCTTATTATTATTACAATTGAAGTTTGGGTAGGGAGATCAACTTTGGTTGTAGGTGTTGGATTCATTCTTTATATTTACTACCAAATATTCTAATGACTGGTATAATTGTAATTGAGCTTAGCAGAGCTGAGTATGTCATTGTTCAAACTCAACTTGGTATAATTATAATCTGTTCATATTTGTCTTGAACTTTGTATCAAGTTTTCGTACATTTTTCAAGCTTGATTTGCTTAACTTTTTCCATGTTTGAACTTGATTTGCTAATGATAAGTGAACAAGTATTTAAACGAGTTCTAATAAACGAGCTAAAAATTCAAATCAGAATCTAGATTTTCATATAAAAAAAATTAATAAACAATTTCACAATTCTAATTGTAGCTACTAATTTGTCGATTATGAACTCTAAAATCTTTGAACTTTATTAATTAACTACATTATTTCTATTGACAGGACTAAACTAGTTCAAATTCTATGAGTGGAAGAACTAAATTGATTCTAAAAGTTATAGAAATGATCATTTACTTAATCATATTAATAAGAAAATAATAGCAATAGGACAATCCACATTAATGTTGTTGGTATTTTCAGTGTGATGATCATAAAATGAACCCATTACATTCAAGATTAAAAAAACTCTATAAGAAAAATCCTTCAGAACACTCTCTTTACTATAAATCTTATTTTAAATTACTATTCACTTATTAATAAAATAAATATATAATTAATAATTAAACTAAATATATTATTGATATAATACTATATTACTATTAAATCTATAATTAAATAAATTCTAACTAATTAAATATTATTTAAATAATATATCATATTTATAATATGAGTTATTATCAAGCTTAATATCAAGTATTTTGCAGGTTACTTGTTGAATGACAAATGAGTTCATTTGTGAACATAAATAAACAACTTTAACTAAGTTCATGTTCAATTCATTTAACATCTAGCTTTTAAAAATTATTCAAGTTTATTTATTTACTAACTTGGACTAACATGATCGACTCTTATTCAAGTTGAGTTTAAATTATACATCGAGTGCATTGGTTCGTTTACAACACTAATGACAAGTTATCCTCTCTAAATTGGGGTTTTATGGTGACTTCCCAATGTTGAGTTTGGCAAATATGGTCATGCCCCAGTTGTCCCAATTTTCTATAAGGTTGGCTTGAGTTCTCCCCTAATGTTGGTTTACTACATTAATGTCATAAATGTTCCCATTAGAGTTTGGGTAAGTAGTCCAGTTGGTGTTGTAGGAATTGGATGAGGGGCGATCAAACCTAGTTTCCATGACAAGTTGTTCAAAATGCTTGTGAAAGCTAGTCATCAATGGTTTGTCATACTCCTAAAATGTGTAAATTGAGTTTCCTGAGGGTTTGACATTCAGAAGTGTTGAAACATTTTTTTTTTTTCAGCGCCTGCAAGAAAACACAACAATAATATAAGTGCAAACCAAGATGAAATTAATGAAAAGGAAGAGTAAAAATTACTAAATATGGATTCATAGTAGTTCAACTAAAGTTCTCATAAAATTAGAATTTTTCTTTACACCTTGTTGACCTCAGTTTTGTGAGGACTTATCTTTACTACCTCTACAAGCCCAAGCTCCCAACCCTTTGGCTGAGTGGGTTTAGGGTTTTGATTAGGTGATTATTTGGATTGACTGATAGGGGTAAGACATACCCTTGGCCATTTGGGTCAACTTAGAAACCAGAGGGGTCCACCATGATTAGCAAATCCACCCAAAATTTAAAATCAAACCAATTTTTCTCAAATTTATATCCCAAATTCCCTCATGATAATCCCTAAAAACTCACCAAACGATCAGTTGTCATATGACATATGTGTATAAGTCCAATCAAAGTGAGAAGAGATTTAGGATAGGTTTGGACTTGATTTGGGCTCAACTCAAGCGAATAACACCACCATAATGCACCAACTATGCCTAATAATACCACTTCAGAATTGTGGTACAACATCAATACAACTTTTGTACTACCACAATAACACCGCCGCAATTCCGCGTTGACACCGCAGTACTGTGCCAATATAACCGCGGTACTACCACAATAGCACCACCTCAATCCAGCGATGACATTGTGACACCACGCTAACACAACCGTGGTACTAACAAAATAACACCGCTGTAATTCTGTGATGACACCGCGGTATCGTGCCATTACAAAAGCAGTACTACCATAATAGCACCACCTCAATTTCGTGATGCACCATGGTACCACGCCAATACAGCCGTAATACTACCGCAATAACACTGCCACAATTCTTTGATGAAATTGCGGTACCACGCCAATACAACCGTGGTAATACCACTATAGCACTGCCACAATCTTGTGATGACACAGCGGTACCACTTCAATACAACCGCGGTACTACCACAATAACATCATCATAATTCCACGATGACACCGTAGTACCACACTAATACAACCATAGTACTACCGTAATAACACAACTGGAATCCAACGATGACACCGCAGTACCATGCTAATATAAACGCGACAATATCACAATAACACTGCTCCCTAGATACCTCATCAATAACGTCGTGATTCCTCACCAATAACACCACTGTTATGCTCAGAACTGCCGCAATAACACCACTATCGCAATTCATTGAGAATAACACCATAATACCACACTGATAACACCCAAATTAACATCACCCAAAATACCTAAAATCCAAAAATTGATCAAACTGACCTACTCACACCACATTGACCCTATGATAAACCCAACTCTCATATGGTTAAATTGATCATTTTGGTCAACCAATAGTCCAATGGATTAACCCATGGTCCAATTAGTGGACTCATGGTCAAATGGTCAACCTGACCATATTGGTAAATCCTTTGAGCCATTTGATCACCATGGGCCATATGGCCAGCCTATCTCCATATATGGTTAATTTGATCATTTTGGTCAGTTTGATAGTCCTACTTTAACTTTGTGAACAACTCATTAACCATGGGGTCAAGTTGACAACCTTATGTATCACTCCATAATTTTATGGCTAAATGTAGCCCTTACTGTTGACCTCACTTTTGGTTGAGG
>NW_018165430.1:203991-213620 GCF_001263595.1 Phalaenopsis equestris
CCAAAAATAGTGCCGACACTTACACAATCACCTCTTACCATATGATCACCACCACTATGTGGTTAACCTTGTGGTTAAATGGTCAAACTATTCTTTTAATTAATTAATTTTGAATTAAATAATTAAAAATTTGTGTTTAATGAGTCCATTAGGCTTTAAAATTAAGGTTTAGCCCATAGGCTTCCACCCATGATCCAAGCGCATAAGTTGGGCCGAGTAAAATTTTGTCAAAGCTCATAACCCACTTGTTAATAGGTCATCCTAAACCCTAACCAATTCACCAGGGATTTAACTGATCTATGCCTAATTAAAATCAAATAAAACCAAAACAAAAATTAAAATAAGGGAGAGGGGACAAAGGAATTTATCCTTAACTACTTCCACTTCATACTTGGCACCCTGATCCATGTGACCCAAGTCTCTTCATGCTAGGGTCAATGAGAAAAATCATAGAAGCCCACTCCAATGCTCATATGCCATGGATTCCTCCCTCTTCCTCCACTGGATCCACCTTAGCCAAAACATCCAAAAAAAGGGAATTCCCACCACAACTCCTCCCCAAGCCTCTGCAAATTCTTTGAGGAATCATTACAACCTCCTTAGGCCAACTTTGGCCTCTTTCTTATCTTACCATGGCCATCAAAAGAACAAATCCGAGAGCAAAAAATTGGACTTGACTCTAACCCTTAGGCTCAGCCCAAATTGAACCTTAGGCAACTCAAACATTAGGTTCAACCCAAATTGAACCTAAGTTAACCTTAACCCTCAAGTTCAATCCAAACTAAATTTAATTTAACCAAAACCTTAGGTTCAGCCTAAATTGAACCTAAGTACATCTAAATCATAGGTTCAAACCAAAATGAACCTAAGGCATCCTAAACTTTAGGTTCCACCAAAATTGAACCTAGGTCAACATTAACCATTAGGTTCAACCCAAATTGAACCTATGTCAACCCAAACTTTATGTTCAACTTTAATTGAACCTAAGTTAACTTTAACCCTTAGGTTCAACCCAAATTAAACCTAAGCTAACCTTAACCCTTAGGTTCAATTCAAATTGAACCTAAGTCAACCTAAAGCTTAGGTTCAACCTAAATTGAACCTTTATTCCATCTAACCCTTAGGTTCAACCCAAGTTGAACCTAAGTTACCCTTAACTTTGAGTTCATCCCAAATTGAACTCAAGTTTAAATCTAAACTAACATGGACTTAAACATCTAACCCTTAGGTTTAAACCTAAATTGAGCATAAACCTAAGTCCAAACCAACTTGGACTTAGTTAAACCCAACTTTAAGTCCAAACTAACATGGACTTAAACCTCCAAACCTTAAGTTCAAACCCAAATTGAGCCTAAGCCTAAGTCAAAACTAACTTGGTGTTAATTTTAACCTTTGATTTCAACCCAAATTGAACTCATGTAACTAAGTCTATAAGTTTGTTTGGACTTAGGCTTAGGCTTAATTTTGGTTTGAACCTAAGGGTTAGATGTTAAAGTCCAAACTAACATGGACTTAAACATCTAACCCTTTGGTTCAAACCCAAATTGAGCCTAAGACTAAGCTCAAACCAACTTGGACTTAGTTTTAACCTTTGAGTTCAACCTAAATTGAACCCAAGTTTAAGTCCAAATTAACTTGGGCTTAAACATCTAACCCTTAGATTTAACCCAAATTGAGCCTAAGCCTAAGTCCAAAACAACTTGGACTTAGTTTTAGCCTTAGATTTCAACCCAAATTGAAATCAAGTTTAAGTCCAAACTAACTTGGACTTAAACATATAACCCTTAGGTTCATCCTAAATCGAGCCTAAGACTAAATCCAAACCAACTTGGACTTAGTTTTAACCTTTGAGTTCAAACCAAATTGAACTCTTGCTTAATTCCAAACTAACCTGGACTTAAAGATCTAACCCTTTGGTTCAAACCAAAATTGAGCCTAAGCCTAAGTCCAAACCAACTTGGACTTATTTTTAACCTTTAAGTTCAACCCAAATTGAACTTAATTCCGAGCATAAACCACTTTAATCTAAATTTCTAAGTTCATCTCAAAATAAACCTAAGTTTAGCTTTAAATATTTTCTAATTAGGTTTAACCTAAATGAAACCTAATTAAGATACTAAGTCTTAATCACATTAGATTAGTTAGATAAATACATAATTAGGTGTTACTTACATTAGACCTAATTATCTAATTAAGTCTTAACTAAATTAGGCTTGATTAAGACTAAGCTTTTAACTTTAATTTACCTTATACTTAGCTTAATTTCAACTCTGAGCCCATTCTAAATTAGACTTAATTGATTTTTAGGTTCAACTAACACTGAGCCTAAAACCCTAAGTCTTATCCACATGGACTCTAGTCCAAGTTGAATTTAAAGTTAGGTTTTAACTAACTTAGACCCAACTTAAGTTCAACGACAACATAAACTCCATTGGGTCTAGCCCAACCTATATCCGATCCAGATTCAACTTAACTAGGACTTAAGGAATCTAGCTCATTTTAGACTGCTTTCAATTGAATTATTAGGTTAACCTCACTCAACTCAGGTTAATCAAATTCAAATGAATCATTTGGATAACTTGACTCAACTCAGGTTTCCCATAATGGAACTGAACTTCAAGCTCAAATGAACATTGAGTACAAGATTGATTTAAGTCTTACCAAGATTTAAAGAATAATTTAAGTTTAAATTAAGTTAAACTTTCACCAAAGTTTAAAGTTCTTTGAACTTAAATCTCCCAAAGCTAATCTGATTAGATTGATTGTAATCAACCTAAATTAGTTTGGGTCAATACTAGTATGCTCAAGTAAGCTTCAGGATAATCCGAAGGACAGCTAACCTAATCAAGGTTAAATTTGGATTACCTGAAAATCTTTATTTAGATTAATTCAATTCAACTTGAATTACTCTAAAAATAATCTTAAGCCAAGTGAATGAAGGTTAAATAGGGTTTTATCTCTCAATATGAGAAAATAAAACTTTTTTTTTCCTTAATCGAGAATAATTTGGGCTAAGGTACTAAATGACTTAAAATAAACCTTAAAAGACATTAAAACTTAAGCTTGAACCCGAGAGAAGATAGGTAACCCATTATTGCTAATAGAATATCTTCTAGTCATTCGTGGCTAGTCAAACTACGAACCTTAATGACTGGGATGAAAAAACTATGGGATCTTGAATGAGTCATCCCAAACAAAAATAAACAAGAAATGATGAAAAAAAATTAATCTGCTAAAAGTTCTTAAGCAACCTAAAATATTTAACCCCTAAAATTTGAAAAATAGACATTAAAACTTAAATGAAACCCTAATGAACAACGATCGACGAACACAACATAAACTCAACATGCTTTGGTCTATGAAGATTTCTTGGATGATGCAATCCATGGTTGTTGACAAGAATCTTCCAGTCCTGGTGTAACTAACTTTCAAACTAAGTAGATCAAGATATCTGATGAACCCGGGGTGACAGAGCCATGGATATCTTGACTGGGTTGTCTAAAAATTTAAAGCTCAACAGACAAAAATAAACACATAAAATGTTTTTTTTCTGCTAACTTTATTTTGCAAGGCTGCTGAAGATAAAGAAAATATCATCCAAGTTTTTCTTTACATGTTATAGGGTGTGCTAACTCTGTCTGGCAGGGAAAACGTTCATGGACCAAAATAATGAATCTCAACTGAACAAATTTTAGGGCAATGTGAAATCCACGACCCTTTGGATGGGACTTGGACATTCCTTTCATTCACAACATTCTTGAACTTTATAAGAACAAATCTAAACCTTAATTGGATGTTTTCTTAAATGATCATGGATTATTTTGTTATCAACCATAGGGACTTATCTCTATAGAAAGATGTAAACCCCATAATAGGTACATAAACCTAAAATCTCTGGTATGATGTTTTCATAAGGATTCTTTAGTAATTAAGAAATCCTTATGAAAGATTTTTTGGCATTTATTTGTTTCCATTATTATTTGTCTTACTTCCCTCGGTTTCTTCCCTCGGTTTCTCCCATCGACATGGTGTGAGTTGGTAGGATTCGGGAAGACAGGCAATATAATGATAAATAAATTGGAAACTTCACGACAACGACAGAAATAGACAAGACCAACGGTGCGACAGTGGCAGAGACATAGTCGATGGGCCTGAGATTGCCACTACACCTTTCTCCGACAACGGATTTAAAAAATTGATGCAATGAAACTTACCATGAAGTAATTCAACCGCACAACGCAAGAATACAAGTTAAAGTAATAATGCAATTAAAGAGTTCTGCTTATCGATCCCACAAGGAAAGTGTTAAGAATTGATTTGGAGGACAAATATCTAGTTTACTAAACTTCTAAACCTAGTTTAGCATGGTCACAAATAGGAGATAGTTTTCTTATATTGTACTTGAAAGTGGAAATGAAACATAATGTATTTGGATAAGATGGAAAATAACAAAAAATAATTCTTACTATTTATCAAAGTATGTAAGGCTCGCGCCTCTGTGATTTAGATAATGTGGTGATTCATGATTTTCTTAGACTTTTCCAAAGTGATTATTGTCAACAGGGATAAAAAGTTCTCCTTATGCCTATGTTTAGGTCAAAAGAGGGCTAGAATCCATGAAGTTGAAGCCTCCTCAATCCCCATGACATCCCACAAATTTGTTCTGATCCACTTTCTAGGTTGTAAAACCTGTATAAAATATGTCTATTATTTTATGGATTCTTTGGTTAACCTTTTTGTTCCTCTATGTAATGGGTGGAAGTCATAGATCATGAAATATGTTAACATCCTAATTAATTATATCAGAAGTGAATGAAACTAAATGGTTAACACAACAACGAAAAGCTCTGATTTCACATAAATGATATAGAGAAATAAATCATCCAAGAAATCACAAAAATCACATATCATGAATGACAAGAGTGCGAAAGGAATTTTAGTTATGCCTGATATAAAGACTCCTCGAAGAGCATCCCATCAAAACCACTATTGGAAGGATAACTCAAAAGAAAATACTTATAAAATGATTTTTTCTCTCTTCAACAATAGCTAACTCCTCTCCTATATAATAAACTCTCAAAACATATAAAACAATAAAAATAAAAAGGTGGAAAAAACTCTTGGGACCTCAAACCCAAGAAAGGAAGAGAAAACCCAAAGATAACTCTAAAAAACCCTAAACTTTGGTGCCCCCAACTTTAGATCTCTCCTCCCCCAAAAGAAATTTTATAATTGTGCACTAACATCTTCTGTTACAAGATAATAAATAACCTTTTACAAGCATAAAATCATGACAAATTAGGTGAATTAAAAGGTAAAAACATTGATAACATGTAGATAAAATCACATAAATTTAACTCATGTCAGTTACTACTGTCACAGGGTCCCTAGTAGGACTCGATAGTTCCTTGGCTAGCTTATCAAGAGCAGCAGCTTTATAGTTCAAGTAATACATGGTCTTAATCATTGTGAGATTAGGAATGTACTCTAACAATATCATCACTCTCTTATGATAGGCTATGAAATCGGGCTTGGGAACCTTATAGGTTCCCAACACCTGGCTAATGATGAGCTGTAATTCCACATGCACTTTAATAATTTTTATATTCATTTGGAATGCTAATTCCAGTGACAAATTAAGGCTTCATATTATAAATTGTTATTTATGTTTATCTTTGTCAAGTTATATGAATAGCAAAGAATACCACATTTGGTGGATACAAAAATCAAGCCAACCCTGGCCTTCACCCTTAGGAGAGATCCACGTGGGCCTTCATTCAAGGAAGATGCCGCATCAAAGTACAAATCCCTTTCAAGAGAATTGATGACCAAAAAGTACTACTCAAAAAAGTCATCATTAAGAGGAAAATTAGCTATGACTGGATGATCATCTAAAAATTAGCTATTGAGGGACATATATTATGCCAAATTGTGATAGGATCATGACCCATCTTGCTAATTGCCCAGCTAGAGTGAGACGAGTTATCAGATACTACAAGGAAATTACCCATGATATCAGATCAATTTGATGCAAGAGCATGTCATGCCTCAGCTTCTATGAGAATATTAATGTCAAACAGTGTTTCTTGACTAGTAGATATCTCATTTCAACTGGAATAAAATTCCAACTAGGGTAGTATATAATGTTCCCTTTCCCATCCTCATTAATCTATACTAACAAGGCTCTTATTGACTCGTTAAGATCGATGATATATAGAATAAATATTTTTCTTGGGATAGAAGTGGCTAATACTGGTGGATTCAATAAGTAGTGATTGATATCATCAAAACATTCCTAACATGATTTGCCAAAGTGGAAATGAACATCCTTCTTAGTTGTTGTCATCAATTTTTGATGCAACATATTTGGGACATCCTCGTCAAGTGGCAAGACACTATAGTTGAGTTCTACACCATCATAGATGAGCTCTGAGTTGAGCGTTGCCAAGCCAAAATTGCTTTCGACATCCTCCAAATTGGCATTTGTTCTTGTGACATAGGGCCATATGTTATTGATATGGATATTTCCTTGGCACAGACCATCAACTAGAGTACCCCGCACTGTGTCCATACCTTAATTTTGAGGTCAAAATGGATGAATTTCATGCTAGAACCGCTATGCTTGATGTTATGTACAAGGTTTGGCCACTTGAACTCTATTGAATGTATCCCCTATGGAGGTCCAATGATCATTACCTGCTCACATTTGTTCTTTTGAAGGTTCCATGAGGCCCGAAACCCCCGTTTTGAGAGCTACTCTAGAAGCTTAAACTTTCAATGGTCCATGCCTAGCTTGTGGCATGACCATGCCTAAATCGGGTGTGGCCAGACTAAGATCACCCCAAACAGTCCAAATGGGCTATGGTCGGCATGAACACACCAATCAAATAGAGGCTACAACATAATTACATTGTAATTTTGGTGTGACCATGCCTAAATCTTAATAGTAACTTGAGTTCATCGACCAGCGTGACCACACCTGCAGTTGGCGTGGTGACTTTTTCCTGATGGAGTGTCCAACATAATTACGTCAGGCCTCGGGTGTGGTAACTCTAGGCCTCTATCTGTGATGCTTTGAATAGTGGCATGACCACGCTTAAGACTAGCATGACTAAGCTGTTGGGACTAGTTTGAGAATTTTGACTCTTCGATCCTTGGATTCTTTTCGGCACGGCAATAGAGACAACTGATTCATCTCCTTTTTCTTGGCTCTTCACCTAAATAGGTTATTAGAGAAATTTTGCGCCCATTCAAAATTGGAAAAGAGGCATAAACCCCTTGGGTAATCTTCCTACAACTATTTAACCAAGGGTAGGAGGCTCATTTGTAAAGGATCGACTGTCACTTTGCTTGAAGGAGCTTAAAAAAAAGAGAACTTAAGGGAGAACATTCAAGGAGCTTCCAAGGATATTTCTTGAGGGATTTCATCTTCTTTCTTAAGGATAAGACAAGGAAAGTTTTTCTTCTCCATTTTCTCCACCTTTCCTTCAATTTTTCTGGTCATCTCCCTCGTCTCCAGTGACATTATGGTGGGTCGATGAGGAAAGCTTCTTCACTACATTGGGGAAGGTAAGCTCTAGTAAATTCATCATTCTCTCTGGTGAGGAGAACTTCCTCACCACTTTTGGGAAGGAATTTAATCATATTTATCATCTTTGGTGACATTCTGGCTAGTTAATAAGGAAAACATCCTTACATCTTTGGAGAAGGCAAAATATGATAGGTTTGTCACTCTCTTTGGTGACAAAAGCTTCCTCCTATGCGAAGAAATTCTTCGATTAACCACCACAAAGGTCAAATTTCTTAATACCTTTGTGTTTTTCATTCAGAAAGCCTTGGGTCTGGATGTTAGAAAAATTAGTTTAGGATTTTGATTTCATAGAGGAAACCCATAAGGATTAGAAGCCCTTATGTTTGTTCTAGGAATCCATGAGAAAAACCAACCCTTTTCATTTCTAGCACAAAATCTAAACACCAGGATCATTGCAATTCTGCATTTATGTTGGTGATTTTGTCCCAATTATGGGAGGGGAAAAATCAACCATTTTAATGTATAAAATTGAAATTCCTATGACTTTGACGTTCCCTATGTCACAAAGGCTTTTCCCAAGGAATCCCTTCCTATCAGGCAAATGAAGGCGGTCGCCCGTCACTTTGTTCTATGTCTATGTCATTTTGTTGATTAACCCTAGGGTTTACGCATGTGTTTGCTAAGGTGAGCATGATTCGTCATCAAATTTAATTGAATATCATATTACATGTGTTTTGCATTTTTATTTTATGCACCTCATGGATTATTTCCAAAATTTCATAAAAACTATCCATTTTACATGTTTCATCAATTGGGTACAACCTCTAGTTCGATTGATTATCATCAGTTTACTCGACCGATCTGATCAAACATCTTCAGTCCATTTGATCGATCGACAGCCCACCGATCCGGTCACATCAATTGGCCATCCTTTGTTGATCGGTCGCATCCCAATCTGATCGGCTATTTTCAGTTCACTTGATCAATCTGTCGCCACTAGCTCAATCTTATTGATTGACCATCCTTTTTTGATCGGCTGAACACTGGCCCGATCAACCATCTCTGGTCCATTCAATTGATCGGTTGCCCACTGACCTGATCGTATCGATTGACCTTCCTTTGTTGATCAATCGCACCTTTACCATATTACAAATTTCTGGTCTACTCCACTGATTGTCTTCCACCGGACCAATCGTATTGATTGACCATCCTTTATTGATCAGCTGCACACCAGCCTAATTGACTGTCTTTGATCCAGTCAATGGATCGGTAGTCTACCAGCCAGATTGCATCGGCTGACCATCCTTCATTGATCGATTGCACACTCTATTTCTATCAAGTATTTTTCATCTACTCAATTGATCTGCTGCCACCAGATCGATTTAATTGATCTACAACCTTTTATAGATGGTTCCTGTCGATGCTATTTTTGGGTTGGTGGGGAGTTGCCCGTAAGAAGCTGTTGGTCACTAGAATCAAAATCTTGTCGTCCGCTTCAGAAGGACGTTGAAGTTTAGAAAAGTATGAAATCAAACTGACCCCATATTTTTCATAGTTTAAATGAAAGAGAACTTTACCTCAAACCCCATATCTATCCCGAAGGATAAACACAAGACTTGAGGATGAGGCTCGATCAAATAAACTAAAGAATATATGATATCCGTCTGGTCTGCGAAACCTTTATATTTGCCAACAAGTTCCCCTATTTAATATAAATAATTAAATAGAGTTTATATTAAGCTGGGTTCAGACATGCTTCCTATAAGGGCAAACCCCTATAATTAACTACATCTTAAATTACCAAAGTCATCTAAGAAGACTCTCGATAAAAATCAGGAAATATTATCTTTAAGGGGTTTCAAAGGGTAGGACTCTTCAACGAGATTGGACGTAGAGGTGTGAAAGGGGATTGGTTCAAATTTGGAGGGGATGACATGATCCAGAGGAGAACCCCGATGACTTCCCAAGCTATCCAAATGTTTGGCTTCATTTCTGAGGAGAAAAATTTAAGTGTTTCATCCTGCCAATTTTATTAGTTAGGACTTACATTCGTGTGAAACGATCACATGAATAGCCTAAAAGATGTGAGGATTTAGGT